>NC_091955.1:90175781-90343281 GCF_031021105.1 Erythrolamprus reginae | reverse complement strand
TTGAATCCCAGTTTAATCAGACATCTGTGTGTGCTTTTGGTTTTGATTTTTGCAAAAAACTTTAATAGGGGGCATCCTCCTGCAGCCCTCTGCCAGTGAAAAACAGAGCTCGTGGCCCTCCCGGGCTCTGATTTTGCTGGCAGAGATACTGCAAGCTGGTCCCTTCGCTGTTTCCAGGGCAGTCCCACAGGCCAGATCTAAGCCGGATCCAGTCCATGGGCTTTGAGTTTGATAACCCTGCTCTAGAGAGACCATTTAATACAGATAATCCTCGAGTTTACAACAGTTCATTTAATGACTGTTAGAAGTTATGATGGCACTAGGCAAAAAAGTGACTCATGACCGTTTTTCACTATTGTGACTGTTGCAGCATCCCTGTTGTGGTTAGCTCTGGCCCTGCTCCTGCCCCAAGGACTGTGGATGTGGGGGAGACATCCACATGCTGCAGGCCTGTTTTGCCCCCGGTGGAATCTGCTGATGAAGGCTCCTCTGACCAAGAAGACATGAGTGACAGGGAGGAGGAGAGTGGGGCAGACAGCTCAGAAGGAGATCAATTATCTAGCTCCTCCTTGGATTCCGAACAAGAGTTAATGATACAGCCACGCATGCGGAGAGCAATGCATAGGCAACAACAATTATTATTGTTTATTATCAAATTTTGATTATTATCAAAGAAAATGAGGCCACCTGTGGTTGGGTGGGGATGTGGTCATTAGTGAGGCTGCTATAAATAGCAGCCTGTGGGTTTGGCCATTGTGGAGGATTATCTGATCGTTGTGTTTCGTGACTGCTTTACTAACTTTAACCTTTTGTGTGCTGCTTTTTCCCCGCTTTGAAACTAAACCAGGGCAAAGTGTGTTTCACTTTGTGAAAGAAGAAGGAGTGTGAATTGCCTCACAGCTGGCAAGCTAAGTATCTCAGAACTGATAAGGGACTCGTACAAATTACCAGTTCTTTTTGTTTGGAGACGAGTGCTCTTTGCTATACCAAAAGAGGGCTTAGGTTAAGTGAATTTTCATTATAAAGAACATTGATTTGAATTTTCAAACGTGTGTGTGTCTGACATTTGTACCTGTGAATTTTTGGGAGGAGTCTACCTGAGAGCTCGACAGAAACAATCCCCATGGTCATTTGATATCTAAAATGTAGATGCTTGGCAATTGATTCATATTTATGACAGTGACAATATCCTGGGGTCATTTTGCGACCTTCTGACAAGCAAAGTCGGTGAGGAAACCTGATTCACTTACCAATCATATTGCTAACTGATCAACCACAGTGATTAACAACTTTGGCAAGAAAGGGAATAAAATGAGGCAAAATTCACTAACTACTAGCAATTTAACGGTCTGACTTAGAAATGTGGAGCTCGGTCATAAGTCGAGGACTGGATCACTATTTCTTTCAAGCTTGGCAACTTTAAGCTGCACAGATTTCAACTTTCAGAATTCCTCAGCCAGTGAGACATAAATCTCGGTTAGTTTCAATTTGGCTTGTGATTTAGAATATTGTGTGAGCCCAGGACACTTGCTTGATTCATGATTCCATATCTTATGTGAAATAATAATCATAAAATGACGGCAGTTATTAGAAAACTTGGTTTCACACCAGAAAATCTGTGCAAAATTTTCATCTATCAATTACAGAAAAGGCCACATTGCTTGGACCCATATTTATCTACCTGTCTGTCTGTCTGTCTGTCTAATCTATCTACGTTATCATCTATCTATCTATCTATCTATCTATCTATCTATCTATCTATCTATCTATTCTATCTATCATCTATCTATCTAATCTATCTATCTATCCTATCTATCTATCCTATCTATCTATCTAATCTGTCTATCATCTCTCTCTCTCTCTCTCTATCTAATCTATCTATCTATCTATCTATCTAATCATCTATCTATCTATCTATCTATCTATCTATCTATCATCTCTCTCTCTATCTCTCTATCTATCATCTATCTATCAACTCTATCTATCTATCTATATATCTATCTATCTAATCTATCATCTATCTATCTATCTATCTATCTATCTATCATCTCTCTCTCTATCTCTCTATCTATCTATCATCTATCTATCAACTCTATCTATCTATCTATCTATCTATCATCTCTCTCTCTCTCTCTCTCTCTCTCTCTCTCTATCTATCTACCATCTATTTATCACATCTATCTATCTATCTATCTATCTATCTATCTATCTATCTATCTATCTATCTATCTATCATCTATCCATCTATCTATCATCTATCTATCTATCTATCTATCTATCTATCTATCTATCTATCTATCTATCTATCTATCTATCTATTCGATTTTTAAAATTTATTTATTTATTTATTCATTCATTCATTCATTCGATTTTTATACCGCCCTTCTCCTTAGACTCAGGGCGGCTTACAACATGTTAGCAATAGCACTTTTTTAACAGAGCTAGGCTATTGCCCCCACAATCCGGGTCCTCATATGACATGTGGCTAACTTTTTTTTTAATACATTATTTTATTTGTTAAAAAATAAAGGCAAAAAAGATCCCGCAAAGTGATTCTTCAAAAAGAATTCACTGCAAAGTGAAATACAAGGATCCTTCTTGGTCCCAAGGGCATTCCTAGAAAATAGGAATGAATGAAAAACCACTGCGAGTAATTCCAGTAAGTAGTTAAATCCTCCTTTCTAGATGGAGAGTTATTAAAACAATATCTCTACAGTAAAAGATCGTTTTTATGGATTTATTGTGGAAGTAGTTTCTATCCAAGCCAAATGTCCACTAAAGCAGAATTCACATGGTGTAAAATTTTAAATTTATAGGCATTGAATACATTTTATAGAAGGTCCCTAGCGTATGTGAAATTTAAGTAACATATGCCGCGGGTGCAATAATTATGGATTAACTTGTTAAACAATAGTGATTTAAATTTGTATACTCTGTTGCATTACTCGTCTGCTAAACTGGAGTCTACAAATTAAGGGATTAGAGAATCTAATTAAGATTGGGTCACTAAACAGGTTTAACTCGAATAACTCATTTTATTTATGTATAAGGCATTTTTAAAAAGTCCTTATTATTGATGATGATGACGACGACGATGATGATGATGATGATAAAAAAAAGTATGGATCATTGTCATTGCAATCCCAGGAGACAGCAGAATTGAGGAGAAGCAGCTAGAGAAATTGTGAAATACGAAGATCTGAAAAACGAGCTGCAACAACTATGGCATAAGCCAGTGAAAATGGTCCCAGTGGCCTCAGTGGTCCTTGGCATAGAAACATAGAAACATAGAAGACTGGTGGCAGAAAAAGACCTCATGATCCATCTAGTCTGCTCTTATACTATTTTCTGTATTTTATCTTAGGATGGATATATGGTTTATCCCAGGCATGTTTAAATTCAGTTACTGTGGATTTACCAACCACGTCTGCTGGAAGTTTGTTCCAAGGATCTACTGCTCTTTCAGTAAAATAATATTTTCTCATGTTGCTTTTGATCTTTTCCCCAACTAACTTCAGATTGTGTCCCCTTGTTCTTGTGTTCACTTTCCTATTAAAAACACTTCCCTCCTGAACCTTATTTAACCCTTTAACATATTTAAATGTTTTGATCATGTCCCCCCTTTCCCTTCTGTCCTCCAGACTATACAGATTGAGTTCATTAAGTCTTTCCTGATACGTTTTATGCTTAAGACCTTCCACCATTCTTGTAGCCCGTCTTTGGACCCGTTCAATCTTTTTGTAGGTGAGGTCTGGGCGCACTGCCAAAGGATCTCAGCGGAAATTTTAAAACCATCGGAATTGACAAAATCCCCACCTGTCAATTGCGAAAGGCCGCCTTATTGGGGTTGGCCCACATAATTCGCCTCTACATCACGCAGTCCTAGGTTCTTGGGAAGCGCCCGACTGGTGATGAAATACGAAATCCAGCATAGTGATTTTGTTTGCTGTGTTGTATTGTTAATAATAGTAATAATAATAGTAATAATAATAGTAATAATAGTAATAGTAATAATAATAATATTTGTTTGTTTGTTTGTTTATTTATTTATTTATTTATTAGATTTGTATGCCGCCCCTCTACGTAGACTCGGGGCGGCTCACAACAATAACAAAGACAATGTAAGAACAAATCTAATACTGTAATTTAAAAAACACTAAAAACCCTATTATTAAAAGCAAACATACACACAAGCATACCATGTATAAACTGTACAGGCCTGGGGGAGATGTCTCAGTTCCCCCATGCCTGACGGCAGAGATGGGTCTTAAGAACTTTACGAAAGGCAAGGAAGGTGGGGGCAGTTCTAATCTCCGGGGGGAGCTGCTTCCAGAGGGTCGGGGCCACCACAGAGAAGGCTCTTCTCCTGGGTACCGCCAAATGACATTGTTTAGTCGACGGGACCCGGAGAAGGCCAACTCTGTGGGACCTAACCGGTCGCTGGGATTCGTGCGGCAGAAGGCGGTCCCGGAGATAATAATAATAATAATGTCTGAGGTTTGCGAACCTCATCACCCTTTCAACAGGAGGAAACTGAGGGCAGACTAGGACTGTCAACCCTGCTAGAATCTGGAACGAATTTGCACACTACAGTCCACCTACTGTATATTTAATCAGACCAAGCTGCCTATGAAGATCCCGTCACATTCTTTCTACTCCTTCCGCAGCCCAAATCCAGGGCGAAACAGTAAAAGACGATTCCTTATGTTGGTATTTTTATTATTAAATTCAGCTGAAATGGCTTATTAAAACCAGATTTGGAAGACATTATAAAATGCTTAGAAGCCCTTTAAAATGTCAACACAGACCTTCTAGAGATTGTTTCTGTTCAAAACGTCAGTCTAGTTCACCTATGTCAAGCAGAATGAATTAGCCTACCACTTGGCAGCTGTTATCTAAAACGATCAGTGCGGGCTTCGCCCAAACCGGTGGTGGAAATTTGTCCCTGCTCGACGAACCGTTTGCAGCGCCCAGTAGGCCATGCCCCCGAATGGGTCCACCAGTCACCGCTACTTGAAAGCAGCTGGCAAAGAGCCCTCTGCGCACGAGCAGAGAGTCAATTCCCTGATGTGATGCACTTCTGATGCGATGCGCGCCAGTAGGGAAGGTAAGTGGAACCCATCTCTGATATCATTAAATATGTTAAAGGGTTAAATAAGGTCCCCGAGGGAAGTGTTTTTCATAGGAAAGTGAACACAAGAACAAGGGGACACAACCTGAAGTTAGTTGGGGGAAAGATCAAAAGCAACGTGAGAAAATATTATTTCACTGAAAGAGTAGTAGATCCTTGGAACAAACTTCCAGCAGGCGTGGTTGATAAATCCACAGTAACTGAATTTAAACATGCCTGGGATAAACATAGATCCATCCTAAGATAAAATACAGAAAATAGTATAAGGGCAGACTAGATGGACCATGAGGTCTTTTTTTGCCGTCAGTCTTCTATGTTTCTATGTTTCTATCAGTCTGTCTGTGTGTCTGTCTGTGTGTCTGTGTGTCTGTGTGTCTGTCTGTGTGTCTGTCTGTCTGTCTGTCTGTCTGTCTGTCTGTCTGTCTGTCTGTCTGTCTGTCTGTCTGTCTGTCTGTCTATCTATCTATCTATCTATCTATCTATCTATCTATCTATCTATCTATCTATCTATCTATCTATCTATCTATCTATCTATCTATCTACTGATCCGATCCACCCACCCACCCACCCACCCACCCACCCACCCACCCACCAATCTAATCTAATCTAATCTAATCTAATCTAATCTAATCTAATCTAATCTAATCTAATCTAATCCAATCCAATCCAATCCAACCTATCCATCCATCAATCTATCTATCTATCCATCTATCTATCCAAGGTGAGCCAACCGGTCAGTCCTAGAGGAGATCAACCCTGACTGCTCTTTAGAAGATGAAACTCAAATCCTTTGGCCACTTCATGAGAAAGAAGGACTCACTGGAGAAGAGCCCAATGCTGGGAACGATTGAGGACAACAGAAGAAGGGGGCGGTAGAGAATGAGGTGGCTGGATGGAGTCGCTGAAGCAGTTGGTGTGAGCTTTAATGGACTCCAGATGATGGTAGAGAGCAGGAAAGCCTGGAGGACCGTTGTCCATGGGGTTGCGATGGGTCAGACATTACCTCTCAACTAACAACAACAAAATATAAATTGGAGGGAGGGGAGGGGACAGGAGGGAGGGGGAACTCCCTCTGGTCAAACCAATTTTGGAAGGTTATTACTTGAGTAAGGTAAGTTTAATTAAGCGAGAGTGGACCGAACTGTTTGCCTCTTGAATCACAGGTCTAATCTTATGGCCATAACCAGTTTTAAATCCTCTCGGCTGGCATATATAAATTTTATCATCCCCGAAACAAATGTACTCGCCTTATCTCACTTTCTTCTGACTAATCTAATCAATTCAGGCACACTGTTAAAACTCTACGGCCTGCCGTCGAGCTCGGATGCCGGATTCTGTGAATCTGTTTGGCATGAAATCAATAGCTACGGTTAATCCTGCTCTTAAAAGCGGGTGGTGTTTTTTTTTTTTCAATGGCTGGATTTCGCATTCGGTAGGAGATATTGACATAATACTTGGAGAGAATTTGGGATTATGCATTGGAATGCGAAGATTAGAAGGAAACAAAACTCTTTGAAAATAATTATTCAGGGTGTTTATAAGGTTTATAAAAAGCCACCGGTTATAAGGAGGACTAGGCAGATCGTCATCTCCGTGCCAACGAATGAACGAAAATTAGGAGGCGGTTGCCAAGAGATGGTTGTATTCTTTGCAGAACGCAGAGTGACAGAGTTGGAAGGGACCCTGAAGGTCTTCTAGTCTAGCCCACTGCTCAGGCAAGAAGTCCCATAGCAGTGATGGCGACCCTGTGGCACAGGTGCCACAGGTGGCACGCGGAGCCATATCTGCTGACACGCGAGCCATTGCCCCAGCTCAGCTCCAATGTGCATGTGTGTGCTGGCCAGCTGATTTTTTTAACAGAGCTAGGCTATTGCCCCCCCAATCCGGGTCTTCATTTTACCCACCTCGGAAGGATGGAAGGCTGAGTCAACCTTGAGCCGGTGATCAGATTTGAACTGCTGACCTTCAAATCTACAGTCAGCTTCAGTGGCCTGTTTTTAGCTGCCAGAGAGCCTCCGGGAGGATGGAAGAGAACTTTTTTGCCCTCCCCTGGCTCCGGGGAAGCCTTTGGAGCCTGGGGAGGGCAAAACACGAGTCTACTGGGCCTACCAGAAGTTGGGAAACAGGCCATTTCCGGCCTCCAGAGCACCTCCAGGTGGTGGGGGAAGCTGTTTTCGTCCTCCCCAGGCACTGAATTCTGGGCGTTGGCACTCACAGATGCATGATAGCATGCGCTAGGGATTCGAATCGCAGAACTGGTGACCTTCTAATTGACAAGCTCAGCGTCTTAGTCACTGAACCATCACATCCTTTAAGCGATCGTGGATGAGAGAGGTCTAATTACAGTTCAACCTGGCATTCAATGGCAGCAGCTAAAGGTCCCGGCTTCTGATAACTGAACACAGAGGAAAAATATGGGATTCTGCACTGTGGAACTGACCAAAAACACCTTTCCAGACCACAGATAGCCCTTTCTGCCGATAACTGCTGAGTCATTACTATGGCGTTTGAATTTTGCGCTACCCAATGCTTCCTCCGAACAGTACTCTCATCTGCTGAAAATTCTACTACAAATTCAATGGTACCTCTACCTACGAACGCCTCTACTTATGAACTTTTCTAGATAAGAACCGGGTGTTCAAGATTTTTTTGCCTCTTCTCAAGAACCATTTTCCACTTACAAACCTGAGCCTCCGAAACTGTAACCGGAAAAGGCATGGAGAAGCCTCAGTGCGGCCTCTCTAGGAATCTCCTGGGAGGAAACAGGGCCTGAAAAGGCAGGGAGAAGCCTCTGTGTGGCCTCTCTTGGAATCTCCTGGGAGGTAACAGGGCCGGAAAAGACAGGGAGAAGCCTCCATGGGGCCTCTCTAGGAATCTCCTGGGAGGAAACATGGCCGGAAAAGGTGGGAAGAAGCCTCCATGGGGCTCCTCTAAGAATCTCCTGGGAGGAAACAGGGCCGGAAAAGGTGGGGAGAAGCCTCCATGGGGCCTCTCTAAGAATCTCCTGGGAGGAAACAGGGCTGGAAAAGGTGGGGAGAAGCCTCCATGGGTCCTCTCTAAGAATCTCCTGGGAGGAAACAGGGCCGGAAAAGGAGGGGAGAAGCCTCCATGGGGCCTCTCTAGGAATCTCCTGGGAGGAAACAGGGCCTCCACCCTCCCTGTGGTTTCCCCAATCGCATACATTATTTGTTTTTACATTGATCCCTATGGGAAAAAAGGCTTCTTCTTACAAACTTTTCTACTTAAGAACCTGGTCACGGAACGAATTAGGTTCGTATATAGAGATACCACTGTATATTGAAAATCAAACTGAAAACAATGTTTTTAGCAAATACATTCAGAACTGCAGACCTGGCAGTCCTATCTCCTTTCCTTACCCAATATTTTGCTGATGTTGGAGTTGTGCATATCAGGGAAAGCCTGCAGGATCTTCCGCCGTTCGTCCTTTGCCCACACCATGAAGGCATTCATCGGACGCTTGATATGAGGCTCGTTGCTCCCACGCCCTCTGGATTCTCGGTAAATCCGAGATTCTGAGACTCCCGCACTTCCTAAAATGTTGGACAAAGAAGAGATGAGGCAGGGAACAAATGTTATCTCATGGTATTCGTCCTCCCATCATCGACATCCCAAGGAAGATGTGTCCCACCTGGATTTTTGAAAATGTCTTCAGAATTATTTATTTTGGAATCACACTTTGGAATTTGCTATCAGCTTTGCTTTGGTAAAGATTTCCTTCACACATATGTGTTACTCGTCCCCAACTCTAGGGGGCGGTGCTCAACTTCGTTTCTAATCCGAAGAGGCAACATTGTCTGAAAAGGTCTCTGTGGTCATATGGCTGACATGACTAAATTTAAATCTATTCTATTCTTTTCGGTTGTTCTGTTCTGTTCTATTCTATTACATTCTATTTTACTCTGTTCTATTATTCTACTCTATTCTATTCCATTTATTCTATCCTATACTATCCCACCCTATTCTATCTTATCCTATCCTATCCTATTCTCAATAAAGATTTCTATTCTATTCTATTCTCAAATATTTCTATTCTATTCCATTCCATTCCACTCCACTCCATATTTTCTCCCCCCCCTATTGTATTGTATTCTATTCCCATTCTATTCCATTCTATTCTGAAAACTAGAAAGTCCAATCGACTCTGAAAAGGCACCTTTGGGGCAACCATGACCTGGATGACTGAGAGTCCAACACACACACACACACACACACACACACACACACACACACACACATGTCACATGTTTTTTTGCTGAATTTGAAAATTAAGGGAGACTAGGATAGATCTATTTCAGCCTTATTTTGGCCTCATCAGCTAGCCATACCCACTGGGACTTGAACCTGCAACCTTTGCCTTGTAAGGCAGAGAATTATCCTCTAGGCTACAGTATCCAATCCCTTCAGCTCTGCACCATATGTGGTGGACTCTCAGTCATCCAGGTCATAGTTGCCCCAAAGGTGCCTTTTCAGAGTCGATTGCACTTTCTAATTTTCAGAATATAATGGAATATAATGGGAATAGAATACAATACAATACAATAGGGGTGGGAAAGAAAATATGGAGTGGAATGGAATGGAATAGAATAGAATAGAATATACTGTATATATGTATACACTGTATATTTGCATGGATTGAAAGCCTCCCACCCTTATCTTTGCTGAGTTAATGTTTCTTTCCATGCTGAAGGAGCAAAGATCTCACGGCTGTTTCTTCACTCATTGTCTGTGCCCAGGCACAGCTGGAAAGAAGGCAAAAGGCCGGGCTACTGACCATCGGAGTCTCCGCTCATGTTGAAATCTATCATCGCGTGGCTAAACTTCCCGTCTTCGTTCTGTTTGACTGCCAGCTGTTGAGTCAGGTTCTCCAATGTCGTCTTGTCCTGTGTGGGGGTAGAAAAGAGAACACAAAGCCAACTTTTATTAATAGGTGACAAAACCGCAACTTTAGTACGTAATTTGAAAGAATTCCTTGGGGAAAGAAGATCAGCATTTAAGAAAAAAACTTGTTGAGTTGGGGAAAGAAATGAATCTTTTAAAGAAAGGAATTGGGGATTAAAATGGTGGATATCTGTTCTTCTTGGCCAAAGAGGGGGTGTTTGGTTTTTTTTAGCCAATTTTCTTTCTTTCTTTCTTTCTTTCTCTTTCTTTCTTTCTATTTATCTATCATCTATCTATCTATCATGTCTCTCTGCCATCTATCATGTATGTATGTATGTATGTATGTATGTATGTATGTATCTATCTATCTATCTATCTATCTATCTATCTATCTATTTATCATGTCGCTCTGCCATCTATCATCTATGTATCTATCTATGTATGTATCTATGTATGTATCTATCTATGTATCTATCTATCTATCTATCTATCTATCTATCTATCTATCTATCTATCTATCTATCTATCTATCATGTCTCTCTGTCATCTATCATCTCTCTATGTATCTATGTATCTATCTATGTATCTATGTATCTATCTATGTATCTATGTATCTATGTATCTATCTATCTATCTATCTATCTATCTATCTATCTATCTATCTATCTATCTATCATGTCTCTCTGCCATCTATCATCTATGTATGTATGTATGTATGTATGTATGTATCATCTATCTATCTATCTATCTATCTATCTATCTTTCTATCTTTCTATCTATCTATCTATCTATCTATCTATCTATCTATCTATCTATCTATCTATCTATCTATGTATCTATGTATCTATGTATCTATGTATCTATGTATCTATGTATCTATGTATCTATGTATGTATCTATCTATCTATCTATCTATCTATCTATTTATCTATCTATCTATCTATCTATCTATCTATCTATCATGTCTCTCTGCCATCTATCATCTATGTATGTATGTATGGATGTATGTATGTATGTATGTATTTATGTATGTATGTATGTATGTATGTATCATCTATCTATCTATCTATCTATCTATCTATCTATCTATCTATCTATCTATCTATCTTTCTATCTTTCTATCTTTCTATCTTTCTATCTATCTATCTATCTATCTATCTATCTATCTATCTATCTATCTATCTATCTATCTATCTATGTATCTATGTATCTATCTATCTATCTATCTATCTATCTATCTATCTATCTATCTATCTATCTATCTATCATCTATCTATGTATCTATCTATCTATCTATCTATCTATCTATTTATTTATCTATCATTCTCTCTGCCATCCATCCATCTACACACACATCACATCACAGACCATTTAGAATACATAGTGGAATTCCCCTAGAATCACTCAAACTGCCTCCAAAACCCCAAAACTCTTCCAAGTTTAATGTTTTTTATTGAGATATACAATGAAATATGATACACAATATGAAAGAAAAACCCCAACACTCTTGAGGGGCTGTCTGGTTGGGGACCATTCTGGGACCTGTAGTTCACTTGTCTTAAAGTTGCCAAGGTTTGTAAACTCTGCTCTGTCGGCAACCTAGAAAAGTGCCCGGTAGGCTTTCTCTGAGTAAGAGTCCTGCAGAGGCTGGAAGATGCTTTTATAGGTGTTTATATACAGAAGAGGCAAACGATCGCGTTGCGAGTGCACAAGGCCTTCTATTCGCACAAGTTCAGCTGGAATCATTTTTATCCTCCTTTCTCTGCAGCACGACACTGGGGGCAGGGACAAGACGACCCGCCTAACCTCTCGCTACTAAAACATGCAGTATAATAAAATAATTCAATTAGTCGCCATCAGAAGGAAAGCCGAGATAATTCTCCGAGGTTGTCACTCCAAAACAAAAACCATGGCAAAAAGAGTCAGCCATGCTTTTATGGCGCCCCTCTGAGCCATGACTTGTGTGAACCTTCAGTCAATCTCGGTGCGGAGAAAACGGCAGGAAAACGGCACGTGGGATTCGGCGGCGGCGGGGCGAGGGAAGTGGAAAAAGAATTTTAAAAAGCTTTAATTATAAAGCAAGTCAGGCAGAGATGGCCCCCAATAGTTACACTGAACCAAACAAGTAGCAAGTAACTCTCTCTCTCTTTCTCTCTGTGTGTTTGTATTTTGTTTTCGGCTTTTTTAAAAAAAAAAAATTGAGAATTTTCAGCATTGCACCTACATGCACCCATAAGTTGCGCCCACATGGCATGGAAGGAAGCGAACCAGCAGCAAGGTATTTATTTATTTATTGATTGATTGATTTTGTCCATTGCATAATGAGAGTTATATTGGGTATACATATAGTAAATACTGTATATAATGAAGGTTATAGAGGATATACTCATATTAAAGTATATATATATAATAATAATAATAATAATAATAATAATAATAATAATAATAAAATAAAAATAATAGAAAATAATAAAAATAATACTAATACTACTAATAAAAAGGGGTTAGAACCCACCCCTTACACACACACACACACACACACACACAGAGGTTAGAATGGGAAGATGAAGAGTGATCACCAATGAAGAGCTACCAAAATTTATACTACCACACTATGGCCGTGGCTTATGCATTTTCTTTCAACATCTTTCAGTGCAAATTGGGTGCTCTAGGGTGGAGCTCCATTTTTGCTACTCCACTGCGTTCCCCTACCCGGTCCGGGCAGTAGCCCACCCCTGGTGATCACCCAGTGGAATCACTTGAAGAAGAGATCTTGTCTTATAATAAGCTATATGAAATAAGACAGGTCTGTCTGTCTGTCTGTCTACCTATCCATCCATCCATCCACCCACCTTCTCTGTCTGTCTGTCTGTCTGTCTGTCTGTCTGTCTGTCTGTCTGTCTGTCCTATCTATCTATCTATCTATCTATCTATCTATCTATCTATCTATCTACCTACTTATCTACCTACCTACTTACCTACCTACCTATCCATCCATCATCCACCTTCTCTCTCTGTGTCATCTCTGTCTGTCTGTCTGTCTGTCTGTCTGTCTCTCTATCCTATCTATCTATCTATCTATCTATCTATCTATCTATCTATCTATCTATCTACCTACTTATCTACCTACCTACTTACCTACCTACCTATCCATCCATCATCCACCTTCTCTCTCTGTGTCATCTCTGTCTGTCTATCTGTCTGTCTGTTGGTCAATCTATCTGTCTGTCTGTCTCTCCTATCTATCTATCTATCTATCTATCTATCTATCTATCTATCTATCTATCTACCTACCTACCTATCCATTCATTCATCCACCTTCTTTCTCTCTGTCATCTCTGTCTGTCTGCCAATCTATCTGTCTGTCTGTCCTATCTATCTATCTATCTATCTATCTATCTATCTATCTATCTATCTATCTATCTATCTACCTACCTATCTACCTATCTACCTATCTACCTACCTACCCATCCACCTTCTCTCTCTCTGTCATCTCTGTCTGTCTGTCACTCTCTCTCTCTCTCTCTCTATCCATACATCCACCCACCCACCCACCCAACTTCTGTCTCTCTGTCATCTCTGTCTGTTTGTCTGTCCGACCATCCATCCATCCATCCATCCATCCATCCATCCATCCATCCATCCATCCATCCATCCATCCGTTGAGGAAAAAAATGCCATCATAGACATCAATGCAGCCAAGTAATGGATCCTTCACACACTCAGGGCTCCAGGCCAAGGCACATAACCAGGTCTTCAAGGCCTTATGAAAGGCCATCAAGATTTGGGGGTCATCCTGATCTCTGACGGAGAAAGTGCCATAAACCACATTTTGCGCATGCATGGGTGTGTGTGTGTGGATGTGGCAACATGCATGCATGTTAACACAACCGCATACACACCTTTGACACACAAAACAAAAACGGTTCACCATCATGGGTATAGGGTCTCCTGGTTGAGCAGAGGGTTGGACTAGATGACCTCCCAACTCTGAAATTCTAGCCTGAGAAGAGAGTCGTAGGTGGCAATGCACTGCTGAGCTACATGCTTCGCAGGAGAGAATTTTAATTCATGCGCATGACAGCCATCAGTTGACAAAAGGAACCGATCTGCTTTCTCCATCCCGTCCCACTCACAAATTAACTGCAGCTTGCCGACTGAGGGACAACCCACCTTCCTTTGGCAAAATCCACTTAGCAGTTTCAAACGGCAAAGCACAATAATAGTTTCAGGTTGGCCTATCAAAATGCATTCATTAATCATGGCAAACTGCATAGAACAGAGTCAGTGTGGGACTCTTAAATATTCCGCTGTTTGATTGTGTCCACCTCCACAGGAGGGAACGTCAATTCTGAAAATATTTGCGGCACTGACGTCCAACAATGAATCAAAGAGCTGGGCATTGCCGCAAAATAAATCCATGGATTTTGTTACTGCATTTGAGCTGAATGCCCGGGATGACAAGTAAAACGAGATCGGATGAAAATCCTTTGGATTCTCACCCAACTGTGACAGGGATCTTGGAGTCGTAGCGGACAACCATTTAAATATGAGCCAGCCGTGTGCAGCAGCTGCCAAAAAAGACAACACAGTTCTAGGCTGCATTAACAGAGGGATAGAATCAAGATCATGTGAAGTGTTAATACTACTTTATAAGGCCTTGGAATAACTGCATTCAGTTTTGGTCACTGTGATGCATAAAAGGATGTGGAGACTCTAGAAAGAGTGCAGAGAAGAGCCACAAAGATGATTAGGGGACTGGAGGCTAAAACCTATGAAGAACGGTTGCAGGAACTGGGTTTATGTCTAGTTTAATGCAAAGAAGGACCAGGGGAGACACGATAGCAGCGTTCCAGTATCTCAGGGGTTGCCACAAAGAAGAGGGAGTCAACCTATTCTCCAAAGCACCTGAGGGCAGGACAAGAAGCAATGGGTAGAAACTAATTAAGGAGAGAAACAACCTAGGACAAAAGTGACAGTGAGAACAATTAATCAGTGGAACAATTTGCCTCCACAAGTTGTAAATGCTCCAACACTGAAAGTTTTTAAGAAGAACCATTTGACTATAGAGTCTCCTCCAAGCATGGCATCCTTTTTCTTCTGCCGACTGGAAGTCCAGTTCCCCCACCATAGAGTCTCCTCCTAGCGTGGCATCCTTTTTCCTCTGCTGACTGGAAGTCCAGTTCCCCCACCATAGAGTCTCCTCCTAGCATGGCATCCTTTTTACTTTGCCGACTGGAAGTCCAGTTCCCCCCACCATAGAGTCTCCTCTTAGAACGCGGTCCTTCTTCCTCTGCCATCTGGAAATCCAGTTCCCCCACCATAGAGTCTTCTCCTAGCATGGCATCCTTTCCTTTTACCGACCAGCTACAGAGAACCACAGCAGAGGGGTGAGAGTCACATACAGCTCCCAAGCCATGGGTTGCTGAACCCTGGCCTATCCAAAGAGTCTCTATCTCTGGTGGACCTCCAGATTTGAAACAACCGTTAGCCTAGGAGGACTCCACAGCGAACGTGAAAGCAGGCAAAACCTCCCGGTCTATTATTAGACTGAACATATGGAAGGTGTCTTTCAAATGACATGCCTGCCACGTGGATTTCTCATCCACAGTCATTTGTTTCTCCCTTTTCCAGCAACACTGTAGGCTGCAGCACCGATCTGGGGTTTTGGTTGAATTAACTAGATGTACACAGAAGTATTTCAGCTTAACTGGATGACAGATCAAAGTTTAAACGCATCCTCTCCCCCTCCCACCGCACCTCCCAGCCCACACACATACTTCCAGTCCAAGCCAATAATATTCGGCGACGGGTCTGGGCCAAGTGAGAACTGCACCGACAATTGCAACCCTCCTGTTTTGACGTCCTTTTTGGCTGGCGGGCTTGGCAAAATCCTAGAGAGTGTGAACTCGGTAAGGACAGAGTTTGCCAAAATGTAGACTTTCCCAACTGCATAATTCAAGGCTCGGTTTTTCATTCCGGCTTCTTTCCTCCACAAGGTAGAACTCTTTTCTGACGCTGTACCATCCCAAAGATAGGCGTACACGTAGAAACATAGAAACATAGAAACATAGAAGACTGATGGCAGAAAAAGACCTCATGGTCCATCTAGTCTGCCCTTATACTATTTCCTGTATTTTATCTTACAATGGATATATGTTTATCCCAGGCATGTTTAAATTCAGTTACTGTGGATTTACCAACCACGTCTGCTGGAAGTTTGTTCCAAGGATCTACTACTCTTTCAGTAAAATAATATTTTCTCATGTTGCCTTTGATCATTCTCCCAACTAACTTCAGATTGTGTCCCCTTGTTCTTGTGCTCACTTTCCTATTAAAAACACTTCCCTCCTGAACCTTATTTAACCGTTTAACATATTTAAATGTTTCAATCATGTCCCCCCTTTTCCTTCTGTCCTCCAGACTATACATATTGAGTTCATTAAGTCTTTCCTGATACGTTTTATACTTAAGACCTTCCACCATTCTTGTAGCCCAT
The DNA here is from genome assembly GCF_031021105.1 of Erythrolamprus reginae. NCBI lineage: Eukaryota > Metazoa > Chordata > Lepidosauria > Squamata > Dipsadidae > Erythrolamprus > Erythrolamprus reginae. Next base: position 90,326,752 of record NC_091955.1, on the reverse strand, counting down.
CTTTGGACCCGTTCAATTTTGTCAATCTCTTTTTGTAGGTGAGGTCTCCAGAACTGAACACAGTATTCCAAATGTGGTCTCACCAGCGCTCTATATAAGGGGATCACAATCTCCCTCTTCCTGCTTGTTATACCTCTAGCTATGCAGCCAAGCATCCTACTTGCTTTTCCTACCGCCCGACCACACTGTTCACCCATTTTGAGACTGTCAGAAATCACTACCCCTAAATCCTTCTCTTCTGAAGTTTTTGCCATTCATATTTATTTGCTCAAGGACAAATGGGGCGGTGGTGGTTTCCCACGCTTATGGGGATACGTGCCAACCTGGTGTATGCCAGGAAGCTCCCCGAACCTCATGTTGTGTTCTGCTTGATGCCAGATACACTGTGACACCGACATAAAGAGATTGAAGGAAGTGGCTTATGGAGAGACCCTACAGATCTTCAAAAAACCAGCTTTTAATCTGCACAAACAGAACTGCGTGAGGCTTAAGCAACTTTTGTCTTGTGATCATGTCTTAAGAGAGTGGTTCTCAACCTTTCTAATGCCGCGACCCCTTAATATTCTGTGGGACCAGAATATCTCTGAGACCACCTTCTGCCACATGAATTCCAGCGACCAGTTAGGTCCCACAGAGTTGGCCTTCTCTGGGTCCCGTCGACTAAACAATGTCATTTGGCGGGACCCAGGGGAAGAGCCTTCTCTGTGGTGGCCCCGACCCTCTGGAACCAGCTCGCCCCAGAGATCAGAATTGCCCCCACCCTCCTCGCCTTTCGTAAGCTCCTTAAAACCCACCTCTGCCGTCAGGCATGGGGGAATTGAGATATTCCTTTCCCCCCAGGCCTATACAATTTATGCATGGTATGTTTGTGTGTATGTTTGGTTTTTAATAAGGGTTTTTAGTTATTTTAAATATTAGATTTGTCATATGCTGTTTTATTATTGTTGTTAGCCGCCCCGAAAGTGAGAGGGACGGCTTATAATTCAAGTAAGTAAGTAAGTAAGTAAGTAAGTAAGTAAGTAAGTAAGTACGTAAGTAAGTAATTAAATACATACAAACATAACCTAAGATAAAAAACATCATCAAAAAAGCACAACAAAGAATGTTCTTTCTATGCGAAACTCAAACTGCCCAAGGAGTTGCTGATACAGTTCTACAGAGGAATCATTGAGTCTGTCATCTGCACCTCTATAACTGTCTGGTTGGTTCTGCAACCCAACAAGACCGACACAGACTTCAGAGGAGAATCAGAACTGCAGAATAAACAATTGCTGCCAACCTGCCTTCCATTGAGGACCTGTAGACAGAACGAGTCAAAAAGAGGGCGGTGAAAATATTTACTGACCCCTCGCATCCTGGACATAAACTGTTTCAACTCCTGCCCTCAAAACGTCGCTACAGAGCACTGCACACCAAGACAACTAGACACAAGAACAGTTTTTCCCCGAATGCCATCAAACAAATAATTCCCTCAACACTGTCAAACTTTTTACTAAATCTGCACTTCTATGTCTACTAGTTTTTTCTCATCATTCCTATCATCCTTTTCCTCCCACTTAGGACTGTATGGCTGTAACCTGTTGCTTGTATCCTAAGATTTTTATTAATATTGATTGTTTCTTCATTGCTGATTTGACCCCTATGACAATCATTAAGTGTTGTGCCACATGATTCTTGACAAATGTATATTTTCTTTTATGTACACTGATAGCCTATGCACTAGAGACAAATTCCTTGTGTGTCCAATCACACTTGGCCAATAAAGAATATTCTATTCTATTCTATTCTATTCTATTCTATTCTATTATTCTACATACTTGTGGACTGGATTTTCATGCCAGGCTCAAGGAATAAGTACCACTACCGGGTTGCCATCTTTTCCAATTGTTGCGTTAATAATGAATGTTTCCCCCAGAGAGAATCCGTTGTTGGCGGGTTGCGCTCCAGTGTAGTTCACAGGGTTGTAAAAGCCAAGCACAAAATGATAAAAACGCTTTCAGCTGTTGACTCAGTTATTATCAGGGTCTCTTCTGGCAGCCTTGTTTTATTGTTTTCTACTGTACTAATGAACAGGGAAACAGCAACAAAGAAGGACTTTAACCTTTTGATTATATAAACTCCCCGGACCACCAAAGCAGAGGAAAGATTTTTTTTTTTAAATGTAACTAAGATTTATCAGCCAGGGGACTTTTTATTTGTTTGTATTGAAGTTGGAAAAACAATGCCTTCTCCAGACCTTCAGACTCACTCTTATTTATCCAGAATCTCTGACAGTCATACGCACAATCACACGCAGACACAAAGAGAGTGGGGGGGAAGAGAGAGAGGGGGAAGGAGAGAGAGAGGGGAGGAAAGGAGAGAGGGAAGGAGGGAGAGAGAGGAGGAAGGAGGAAGAGGGAGGGAGAGAGGAGGAAAGAGAGAGGGAAGGAGGAAGAAGGTGATGAGAGAGGGGGAAGGAGGAAGAGAAAGTGAGAGAAGAGAGAGAGAGGAGGAAAGGAGAGAGGGAAGGAAGGAGAGAGGGGAGGAAGGAGGAAGAGGGAGGGAGAGGGGAAGGAGAGAGAGAGGGGGAAGGAGAGAGAAGGGAATGAGAGAAGGGGCGAAGGAAGAAGAGGGAGAGAGAGGGAGAAGAGAGAGGAGGGGAGAGAGTGAAGGAGGAAGAGGGAGGGAGGAAGGGAGAGAGGGAGGGAGAGAGGGAAGGAGAAGGAAGAGACAGAGGGAGGAAAAGGGAGAGAGAAAAAAGAGAAGGAGAGGAGTGAAACAGAGCGAGGGAGAGAGGGAGAGAGAAGAGAATTCTATTCTATTCTATTCTATTCTATTCTTCCATTCCATTCCATCCCATCCTGTAAATTTTAAATAAACGTTTCCTGGGCAACTTTACCTTAGAATAGAATTTTTCTCTCATTTATAGAAGATGAAATATCATTCCTGAGAAAAGCATTATGATGAAGGTAAAGCTTGACAAAGGTGATATGCATTACTTGAAAAGGATGGATTTTTATTATTTATTTAGTATTAAATTTGCATGCTGGCTGACTCCAAATGACTAGGGGGTGGCGGGCTATATGGATTAAAATACGGAATGCATCACGATTGTGCTTCTCAAATGTTTAACTGATTGCTAAAGGCAATCAATTTGTCACTTTCACCCCAAGGGTAAGCCACCGAACAATATTAACAGAATAACAGAGTTGGAGGGGGCCCTGAAGGTCTTCTAGTCCAACCCACTACTCAAGCAGGAGAACTTAGACCATTCTGTACAAATGGTTGTCTCATCTTTTTAAAAACCTCCAGTGCTGGCAACTTCCAGAGGAAAGCCGTTCTGCAATATGCAAAGTTAAATCTAGCTAAGCGTAACATGTTGCATAAATGCAAGGATGTAGGCTTAACAGATATTTTGGTGTGAAATCACAGCTCTCGGGATTCTTCCAATAAGACTTTTTTTTTTTTTCAGGTGGGATATTAGGAGCTCAATTGCATTATATTGTTAGGTGTATATTACATTTCTTTTGTCTATAGATATTCGAGTTGTTGTTTTTACTTTGTTCTGTGTTTCTGGCATGTTTTTATGTCTTGTGGGATAGGGTTTGACATAATGTAAATTAAATAAATAGATAGTGGATAGATATAGATATGGATGCTAGATGTTAGATGAGGGAAAGAAAGATGACAGATAATTGATAAATGATTGATAGATCAGAGAGAATAGATAGATAGATAGATAGATAGATAGATAGATAGATAATGGATGGATGGATAGATAGAGAGATAGAGATAAATTGATGGATAGATAGGTAGGTAGGTAAGTAGGTAGGTAGGTAGATAGATAGATGATACATACATACATACATACATACAGATGGATAGATAGATAGATAGATAGATAGATAGATAGATAGATAGATAATAGATAGATAGATAATGAATGGATGGATAGATAGAGAGATAGAGATAGATAGATAGGTAGGTAGGTAGGTAGGTAAGTAGGTAGGTAGGTAGGTAGGTAGGTAGGTAGGTAGATAGATAGATGATACATACATACATACGGACGGACGGACGGACGGACGGACAGACAGACAGACAGACAGACAGATAGGTAGATAGCTGAATGATACAGACACATAGATAGATAGATAGCCCAATTAGGACCGTGATAGTTGATTGCAGTTAATATTCTCCCCAATACTGTTATCTTCTTAAAGTGTAAGCGAGAGAAAGGATCCACCTGGCTTCCATCCTCTTGCTGAGATGGCAAATGCCAGAAAAAACCCTTGGACACGGAAGGGTTAACTGCTTCAACGTGAAGCAGTGGCCTGCTGAAAGAACGAGCGGAGAAAATTGCAGCCCACACAGGATAGGCAGTCGTCACTTTCATGTAAACAGGAGGTCAAGACCCAGGCTGCGCTTTGCTGGTAATTGTTTACTAAACAATAGAGTGACTCAGTTACTTAGCCATGCTGCACATGTCAGACATGGCTCGACTTCCATTCTGTCACCCGCACGGCTTCTCTGGAACATGTTAAAGGAATGGCACATTTTATTTTTCTCAGGGCCTTCGTGGTAACATATTGGAATCCCCCCTCGCCACCCTCTTTCTCCATTCTCAGTGCCTGATGGATTTGGCTTGGATCCTTTAGGAAATTCAAGACTGTTTTGCTTGGGTGATACCGACCTCTTTCAGTTGTCTTGCCAACTAGGATTAGCTGGATTGTCTATGGAAATTGACCAGTCTATGTTGAGATAATAATAGTAATAGTAATGGTAATAATAATAATAATAATAATAATAATAATAATAACAACAACAACAACAAACCAGACATCCTGATTGTGGAGAAAAAGAAAGCATGGATCATCGACATCGCAATCCCAGGGGACAGCAGAATTGAGGAGAAGCAGCTAGAGAAATTAGTGCAATACGAAGATCTAAAAATCGAGCTGCAACGACTCTGGCATAAGCCCGTGAAAGTGGTCCCAGTGGTCCTTGGCACGCTGGGCACAGTGCCAAAGGATCTCAGCGGACATTTGAAAACCATCGGAATTGACAAAATCTCCATCTGTCAATTGCAAAAGGCCGCTTTACTGGGATCGACAAACATAATTCGCCGCTACATCACACAGTCCTAGGTGCTTGGGAAGCGCCCGACTGGTGATGAAATAAGAAATCCAGCATAGTGATCTCATTTGCTGTGTTGTATTGACATAATAATAATAATAATAATAATAATAATAATAATAATAATAATAACAACAACAACAACAACAACAACAACAATAATAACAATAACCGACAGGTGGCACAATAAATCTTTGCATGGGCAGTTCCTCGACAAGATTGAAGGAAAATCCAAAATATTAACAGAGGGATAGAATCAAGATCATGTGAAGTGTTAATACTATTTCCAAGGCCACACTTGGAATGCTGCATTCAGTTATGGTCACCACGATGCAAAAAGGATGTTGAGACTCTAGAAAAAGTGCAGAGAAGAGCAACGAAGATGATGAGGGGACTGTAGGTTAAAACATATGAAGAACGGTTGCAGGAACTGGGCATGGCTAGTTTGATGAAAAGAAGGACCAGGGGAGACATGATAGCAGCGTTCCGATATCTCAGGGGTTGCCACAAACATCGAAACATAGAAGACTGACGGCAGAAAAAGACCTCATGGTCCATCTAGTCTGCCCTTATACTATTTCCTGTATTTTATCTTAGGATGGATATACCGGAATATTTATCCCAGGCATGTTTAAATTCAGTTACTATGGATTTACCAATCACGTCCGCTGGAAGTTTGTTCCAAGGATCTACTACTCTTTCAGTAAAATAATATTCTGCCTCATTCTTGTGTTCACTTTCCTATGAAAAACACTTCCCTCCTGAACCTTATTTAACCCTTTAACATATTTAAATGTTTTGATCATGTCCCCTCTTTTCCTTCTGTCCTCCAGACTATACAGACTGAGTTCATGAAGTCTTTCCTGATAAGTTTTATGCTTTAGACCAGTGTTTTTCAACCAGTGTGCCGCGGCACACTAGTGTGCCGTGAGATATGGTCAGGTGTGCCGTGAAGCTCAGAGAGAGAAAGAAAGCAAGAGAGAGAGAAAGAAAGAAAGAAAGAGAAAGAAAGCAAGAGAGAGAGAGAAAGAAAGCAAAAGAGAGTAAGAGCGAGAGAGACAGAAAGAGAACAAGAGAGAGAGAGAAAGAAAGCAAGAGAGAGAGAGAAAGAGAGAGAAAGAAAGCAAGAAAGAGAGGGAGGGAAAGGAGAGCGAGAGAAAGACATAGAGGGAGGGAGGGAGGGAGGGAGAGAGAAAGAGAGCAAAAAAGAGGAAGGAAGAGAAAGAAAAAGGGATGGAGAGAGAGAAAGAAAGAAAGAGGAAGGAAGGGAGAGAAAGAGGGAGAGAGAAATAGAGCGAAAGGGAGGAAGAGAGAGAATATTTTTGTCCAACCTTTTTTTAGCCCCCCCCCCGCTCAATGTGCCCCAGGATTTCATAAATGTAAAAAATGTGCCGCGGCTCAAAAAAGGTTGAAAATCACTGCTTTAGACCCTTCCACCAATTTGGGTGGGAAGAGGAGGAGGACAGTTGCTGCCGAAGGAAGAAGGTGAGGTGAGGGGAATTAAAAAAATCCAAAACTTTAAGGCTTTAAAAAAAAAGAGGGACTCTAAGGCAGCGAGGAGGAGCACGTGCCTTCCATACACCCGCCGCGAGGTTGTCTCCCATACACTGCGCCAGAGAGAGAAACCAAGGGGGAATGGCAGGAAACTGGCCGGGCCTTCATGCTGCTCTAAAATTTCCTCGGAAATTTTTCTGGGCTCAGGTTCTTAAGTAGAAAACAGTTCTTAAGAAGAGGCAAAAAAATCTTGAACACTCGGTTCTTATTCAGAAAAGTTCTTAAGTAGAGGTACCACTGTATAGGGCTGGTCTTACCCCTCCTACTCCTGGCATGTTTCTGAACAAGGATTGCTAGATGTCGCTTGCCATTCAGCTATTTCCAACTGACGGCAGAAGGTGACAGACCGACAGCTTGGAAACAAGATGCCAAAACCTCCTTTCACTCTACCAGTTTCTATTGCCCTAGATGGCATAACAAGAATGCTCTGAGAGGGGAGAATGGAATGACACTGCTCTGCAGGCAGGAAGACTGCAGATCGAGAGGGACGAAAATCAGTGACACCCTTAAAAAAAACCCCATTAATAACTGTTTAGCCAGAGGGCAGAAGGTCAAGGTTAAAAGCTCTGTGGTAGGCTGGACGTATTTTATGGCACCCGTTACAAATGTTGTCAGTGCCAACCCTGTAAGAAACAGATCAACCCCTGTGAAGAAATCACTTACTGTATTTTTCAGAGTATGATGCACCCTTTTCCTCTCCAAAATAGACTGAAAATTCAGGTGCTCTTATATATATATATATTATTTTATTTATTTTGTGCAAAATAATACTCTGAATGTAGCTTTTTTCGAAGCTTCTCCCCTCCAGCCCTAATAGATGCTAACTATTTTCTCAGCTCTTATCTTGCAGGTTCTTTCATTGTTACTCTTTGCGAAGAATGTATTTTAAACCTTAAGTTTTTGCAGGTTTTTTTTCATTGCTCTAACTTGCTCCAAATGTTTCTTACCAGATGCCTATAATGTTCCCAGCTCTTATCCACTTGCAAGCTCTTTCATTGTTACTCTCTATCAAGAATGTTTTCCAAACCCTTTGTAGATTTTTTTCATTGCTCTACTTGTTCTGAATGTTTCTTTCTAGCCCTAACTAGGTGCTAATGATTTTCCCAGCTCTTACTGGCTTGCAAGCTCTTTCATTATTACTCTCTCTGAATAAGGTGTTTTTTAAAGCCCTAACCAGGGGATAAAATAATGTGCTGAAGCTGACCGAGTGAGACCTCATCGAAACGTCGCCAGAAATTTCCAAATCCTACACGGGAAGAAACCCGAATATACCAAGACGGTCATACCTGTACCCGTGAAAATCTACGAAAACATATATATATCCTTATTTTGGCCTCATCAGCTAGCCATACCCACTGGGACTTGAACCTGCAACCTTTGCCTTGTAAGGCAGAGAATTATCCTCTAGGCTACAGTATCCAATCCCTTCAGCTCTGCACCAGAGAAGGGTTACATATTTTTGTGTTGAATCACCCTGGTGTATTGAAGGAACATCACAGCTCCTTATTTGCCTCTCGGCCCAACCTATATATATATATACACACACACACACATATCCCAAATGCTCAGTCCTTACCATGCGCGTGGGCACTTACTAACTGTGAGCAGTGGCAGTGTGACAAATATAGCAAAATCAAAATGCAGGCTACAGTGAATAGGAGGGAAGGAGGGGTGTGTGTGTGTGTGAAACCTTCCACTGACCATCTGTGAAAACAAGGCATGTAGCCATCAAACGCAGAGGTCGTAAATATGCACAAGTACTAAAAACCAAATGGCATAAAGGGAAGGGGAAAAAAGCAGTACAAAAGGGAGTAAGATTTAAGCTCAAAACAAATCAAAATGTTTAGAGCCGATGGAAAAAATAAAAACAACAGCCTCCATCTCGGTACTGTCTCCAATTTGACATCTATTTTCGTTTTGTCAACCCCCTCCTTTTTCCTTTCTTCTCTCTCCCTTCTCTTCCTCCTCCTTTTTTCTTCCTTTTTTTGTTTTTCAGGGGGAAAAAAAAGCTACAACACAATGAAAGACGGAAGGAAGATCAAAACCGTACAGCAGCTCTTCAAATAAACGACTCCTTTCATGTTAACAAAGCCACGAGAGCTGCTGATTGGACATGCTGGAGAGTTGACATTCAACGTGATGGATGGGTGATGATATAATATTCAACCTCCCTGTTGACGTGTTGTTGTTACAAGCTGTCTGCCACCATGGATAGCACGAACGGAAAGCAGAGCGTACTCTTTGCCCATCATCTTCTCTGCGCCCAACTGCAGATCCCACTGCCAGTTCACATGTGATGTGCCAAAATCTCCGGGTGGGAAGACATTCCCGTGGGTGGATCACCAAAAGTTTCCCCCCCACCCCCAAAAAAGTTTAAAAGGCAAAGAGGGATGTTCTATTCTTAGGGGAAAAAAACAACGGGAAGGATTGTGAAGGAAGTTTAAGGGACCTTAATAAGAATAGCGCAAATTCTGTTAGGCTGGGCGGAATAATTATAATTCAGGAACATGATGGCAAAGAGGCAACTCTTAGGAATGAAATCTGGAGGTAAGTGAGAAAGAGAAAGCGTCTGAAGACAGGACAAGAGACAATGGATGGAAACTAATCAAAGAGAAAAGGCAACCTAGAACGAAGGGAAAAAATTAACAACAACAACAACAACAACAACAACCACCACCACCTAGGAACCAAGGAAAATGATCCTGGAAATATTCTAGGCATAAAATGGCAGAGTCGTGTTTTAAAGGTATAGCTTGTAAGAGAAGCAACTGTATTTAGGTCACTGTAGGTGTTTATTTGTTTGGGGATGAACCCAAACAAAAAGTGTGAAACAGGCGGGAAGCTGTAGTTTGTATTTACAACAACAACAACAACAACAACAATAATAATAAGAAGGACAGAAGGACTTATACTGGTGGCACAAGAACAGGCCATTAGAACAAATGCTGTCAAAGCTAGAATTGAAAAATCAACAGACGATCCAAAGTGCAGACTCTGTAAAGAAACAGATTAAACAATCGATCACATACTCGGCTGCTGCAAAAAGATCACACAGACTGACTACAAGCATAGACATGATGATGTGGCACAGATGATCCACTGGAACCTTTGCCAGAACTACCATTTCCCAGTGGCAAAGAACTGGTGGGATCATAAGCCCGAAAAAGTGGTCGAAAATGAGCAGGCAAAACTACTCTGGGACTTCCGACTTCAGACTGACCGAATTCTGAAGCATAACACACCAGACATCCTGATTGTGGAGAAAAAGCAAGCATGGATCATCGACATCGCAATCCCAGGGGACAGCAGAATTGAGGAGAAGCAGCTAGAGAAATTAGTGAAATACGCCTTGGTCTCTTCAGCCTTGAAAGACGGCGTTTAAGAGGTGACTTGATCGAAGTGTATAAAATCATGCATGGGATAGAAAAGGTGGATAAAGAAAAATTCTTTTCTCTATCAGACAATACTAGGACGAGGGGGCACTCCCTAAAGCTCATAGGTAAGAAAATGAGGACAAATAAAGGGAAATATTTCTTCACCCAAAGGGTCCTTGTTTTATGGAATTCCCTTCCAGAAAAGGTCGTGACAGCTGTCACCCTGGATAGCTTCAAGGCAGGATTAGACAGATTCATGGATGCCAAGTGTATCGGTGGTTATTGAAATGGATGTCCATGTGCCGCCTCTGTGTTGGTTGAGGCAGGCAGGATTCCCTTGGGTACCATTTCTTGGGGGTCAAGGGAAAGTGCAATTGGTGGGCCACTGTGTGACTCAGAATGCTGGACTCCATGGGCTTTGGCCCGATTCAGCATGGCTCTTCTTATGTTCTTATGTTCTGCTGAAAATGTTTCCTAGCCTGGTAATGAAACAGTTGGAAACCAACCCACAGGCTCAGAGAATGAACCTCCACCAGAGGTGGGTTTTAGCAGGTTCTGAGTAGTTTCGAGAACCGGTAAATACCACCTCTGGCTGGCCCTGCCCCCATCTATTCTCTGCCTCCCAAGTCCCAGATTATCGGGAAAAAATAGGGATTTTGTAGTATCCTCCCCCTGGAGAGGGGAGGGAATGGAGATCCTACATCTGAGCTACAGATATTTGCAACTTTTGCAGAAAGTGTAAGGGACATACATAAGTGCACGAGGGTGCCTTCCGTCCCCTGTCCTATAGTCTCTCCTATATCTCCTATATCTCCTCTACTGTATCCTCTATAAACTTCATTGTGTATTATAAATAAATAAAAAATAAATAAATAAAATTACAGGGAGACCTCAAAGGCATTTACAAATTTGTCAACAACATGGTGAGCAGAGAAATGGGGTGGGCCATTTCTCAGCTGTTCTCCAGGGGAAGGAGAGAATCTCTCCCAATTTTCTCAAAGGCAGGATTACGATTTAGCAAAGACGGTCTAATTCTTAAGGCCCAGGGGATGAATTCTCTCCAATGTCTTCCCTTGGGATTTAATAGAAGCTTGGAAAGTCTGGGAAGCTTCCAATGATTTGGAGAGATTAATTGAATAATAAAAGACAGGGTTAAAGGATTACTAAATCAGAAAGCAGATTCTGATTGATTTTTCTTAAAAGGTATAACTTCCTAAGAGTAACAACTGTAGAGGGTAGAACTAATTATCTGGGGAAATTGTGGAGCCTCTTTTGCTGAATAGGAAATTTCATTGTTGAGAGTCATTTCTCAGAGATGAATAAATTTCTTGTAGGATTCAGTGATTTCTTCCAATTTTGTGATGCTATCATTGTACGTAAGGGCAGCCAAACCTTCACACTTTCTCCAGTCTAAATTTTTTGCTACGCTTAGTTGTGTTAAAGTGTGTCTGCCTACATTTTCTTGCCCTCTGCCTGAAATTCTGGAGACAAGAGAGAAAGAGACAGAAAGAGAGAGAGAGAAAGCAAAAGAAAAATAGAATGCATGAATGCATGAAGGAAGGAAGAAAAGAAAGAAAGAAAGAAAGAAAGAGAAAAAGAAAGAAAGATAGAAGATTGACGACAGAAAAAGAGCTCATGGTCCATCTAGTCTGCCCTTATACTATTTCCTGTATTTCATCTTAGGATGGATATACGTTTATCCCAGGCATCTTTAAATTCAGTTACTATGGATTTACCAACAACGTCTGCTGGAAGTTTGTTCCCAGCATCTATTACTCTTTCAGGAAAGAAAGGAAGGAAGGAAGAAGTGAAAGAAAGAAAGAAAGAAAGAAAGAAAGAAAGAAAGAAAGAAAGAAAGAAAGAAAGAAAGAAAGGCAGTTCATCTGCTTGGCACAAATCTAATGCTTGAATGCAAATGCTCTTTGCTAAAGAAAACCCATAAGTTCCACGCAGGAAAAATATCGTGCAACCAGCATCCACCCAGCAATTTAACACTTTTTTTGCCAGGCACATTGTATTCCACCTCTGGCAATCTTAAGGAAGGGATTTGAGTTTTAAAACATCCTGGGCCAATAGGCTTTGGAGATCAGAAATTCTTGTAACGCCAGGGCTCTTCGCTTCTTTCACCAAGGCTGTATTCCCTGCGCTCTGGGAAATTACATAGTTAGCTCATCCCCATCCATCAAGCAGCTCAAGAGGCATCAAAACATGAGAGATGCGAAATTATCACAGGACTGCCAGCCGGCATTTGCAACTATCTCAAGAATTGTAATGCTTTTTTTTTTTTACATTATTAAACATCTACATTAAGTCAGCATTGCTCACTGTCATTTAAAACCCGGTGCACTCTTTAAAAGGGAAAGGAAAAGAGGAGAGGAGGGTTGCTGAGGAAGCAAGAAGGCAGCCTGGATTTTATTCTCCTGAAATTCCCAGGGATACCAGTATTGGGCTGCAGCCGAAACGGTCAGGTGCGCACAGTAATGGGCAGCCAAAATGTTTACTGCCACACTGTGGGTGTGGCTTATTCTGTGGGTATGGCTTGATGGTCACGTGACTGGGTAGGAGTGGCTTGCCGGCCATGTGACCAGGTGGGAGTGGCTTGAACGATCATCATCGTTCAAGTGAACTGTTAAGTCCTCGACTTACAACCTCGCCAGTGTCGCTCTCTGGGGTGACAATTTGATCCCGTGCTCTCCTTCCTGGGTCGCCCTGCCGCCTCAAGCTGGGTAGCTAGGCAAACGGGTGCCAATCAGCTGTTGAGAAAAGAGGGGGGGAGGAAATGGGCCCCCTGCAACTCCTGCCGGTGCTTGTCAGAGGAGGAGGATGGGAGGGTGGGATGGTCAGCTGGAGTTGGGCACCCAGCTTCATTTATGTTGGGAGCCGCCCCGAGTCCTCGGAGAGGGGCGGCATACAAATCCAATGAATAAATAAATAATTTTTCACTGGTGGAACTGTGTTCCACTCCATCTTGCCTGCTGCCCACCCCTGGGTGGGCAATTCCGGTTGGAAAAATAGAGCTGAACATACAGCTCCAGCTGACTGGCGGGCGGGCAAGCATGTCATCCTGAGATTCTGCTTCTGCGCATGCACAGGAAGCCAAGTACAGTGGTACCCCATCTTACGAACGCCTCTTCTAACGAACTTTTCAAGATACGAACCCAGTGTTTAAGATTTTTTTTGCTTCTTCTTCCGAACTATTTTCACCTTACGAACCCAAGCCGCTGCTGCTGGGATGAAGGGGTTTCGTTTTTTCCCCTTTTTTGAAGAAAGAAAAGGGAGGGGCGGCTTGGAGGGGGAAAGAGTTTGCAGAGAACAGCGTGCTTGCAGAGGCACTGAAAGGGTGTCTTTTGAAGAAAGAAAAGGGAGGGGCGGCTTGGAGGGGGAAAGACTTTGCATTAACAAAAGTAGGAGAACAGCGTGCTTGCAGAGGCACTGAAAGGGTGTCTTTTGAAGAAATAAAAGGCAGGGGCGCCCCCCTTGCCTTTCTTCCTTCCCACTCACCCTTTAGCCTAGCCTTGCTTCTTCCACCCGCCCCTTTTAGCTGCTCCTCCCTGCCCTCTGTTCGCCTCCCTTCTAAAGTTTGAAATTTTCCTGAAGGATTTGCACGCATTATTTGCTTTTACATTGATTCCTATGGGAAACATTGTTTCGTCTTATGAACTTTTCACCTTACGAACCTCCTCCTGGAACCAATTAAGTTCATATCATGAGGTACCACTGTATCATGATAACGCGCACCCCCGTGCCCGCCACCAGGAATGCACCATTAGCGCTGGCGATGGGCAGCCCTTCCCTGTATAAGACAAAAAAAATTAAAGGGAACACTCAAAGAACACATCCTAGACCTGAATGAATGAAATATTCTCATTGAATACTTTGTTCTGTATAAAGTTGAATGTGCGCAACAGCATGTGGAATTGATTGTCAATCCGTGTTGCTTCCTAAGTGGACGGTTCGATTCCACAGACGTTTGATTTACTTGGAGTTACGTTGTGTTGTTTAAGTGTTCCCTTTATTTTTTTGAACAGTGGAAAAGTACATATTTGCAGCTTTAGAGAGGGTAAAGCAATGTGTTTGAAACGTGCCCAAATTCTATTTTCTCCGGGTGTTAACGTGCACTACTGGAGGCAGAGTGAACTTTTTAAATTATTTTTTTTAAAGTTATTTTTGTTTAGATGCAGCAAGTATCATATTATAATTAATCGGAGGTGACAATTATAAATACAACCAGGTTACCAAGAAACCAGAAAAAATAACAACAACAACAAGTCATCCACATGTTTCTCGCTTGGGCTGAAACTTCCAACAAAAGTAGAGAGGGTGTTTTTTTTTTAAAATGTCTTATGCCTCCTCAATTAAAATACATTTCAGTCCAAACTCTATTAATTATGTAAAATGACAAGACTTCCCTTTCTCCAGTAACTGATCACAAGGAAGCAGCTCAATAAAGCTAAGCGTAATTTTCCATTTCATTATATTTTTGTGTGTGCAAAGGATTGATGTTTTAGGGCTGACCACACAACTCTTACCAGATCATTGTTGTCATCTTCTAACAACTCCCATAATCCTAAGCTCGGTGTGGATCTTAGGCAACTGAATGGAGCTAGCAGAGTGTTTTAATGCCTGGATGCCCTTCTTGTCGTCAATGCAGGGGTTCGTTCAGCAGATATATTCTCAGTGTGCCCAGAGAGAGAAATATCTGCCTCTACCTAGGATTGAACTCGCAGCCTCCTGATTGTGAGAGCTCCACCTATAGACCGCCGCACCACTTCACAATACTTACCAGATGACCTCACCCTTGTACATCTAATCACACCTGGCCAATAAAGCTCTTCTTCTCTCCTCCCCTCCTCTCCTCCACTCTCACTCCACTCCTACTCCATTCCATTCCATTCCTCCGCTATATTCATTTCTGTTCTGTTCTGTTCCGTTCCAATTCAACTCCACTCCACTGCTACTTCTACTCTATTCTACTGTATTCCATTCCATACTATTCCATTCCAATTCTATTCCTCCTCTATATTCTATTCTGTTCTGTTCCATTTCCTTCCCTTCCATTCCATTCATATTCTACTCCACTGCTATTCTATTCTACTCTACTCTACTCTACTCTATTCTACTCTATTCTTCCATTCCATTCATATTCTACTCCACTCCTATTCTATTCTATTCTTCCATTCCATTCATATTCTACTCCACTCCACTCCTATTCTATTCTATTCTATTCTTCCATTCCATTCATATTCTACTCCACTCCACTCCTATTTTATTCTATTCTATTCTATTCTTCCATTCCATTCATATTCTACTCCACTCCTATTCTATTCTATCCTATTCTATTCTGTTCTATTCTATTCCATTCCATCCCATTCATTTTCTACTCCACTCCACTGCTATTCCTATTCTATTCTACTCTATTCTGTTCCATTCCTCCACTATATTCTGTTCTGTTCTCTTCTCTTCTATTCCGTATTCTGTTCTGTTCTGTTCCATTCCAATTCTATTCTACTCTACTCCACTGCTACTCCTACTCTATTCTACTGTATTCCATTCCATTCCATTCCAATTCTATTCTTCCTTTATATTCTATCCTGTTCTGTTCTATTCCATGTTCTGTTCCGTTCTGTTCCCTTCCGTTCCATTCCATTCATTTTCTTTCCTATCCCATCTGCATTTTTTCTAGGAGGGGAAGGAAAAAAAATAAAAACCCGCCTCTCGGCTTTTCTCCTCTCCTGCCAGAAAAGAGAGTGTGTCAGCCGTCTCCCCGCGGAGGGGAAAGGCATGGAAGGAAGGCGCAGAGGCGCTGAGGCCTTGCCAATCAAAGAACGCGAGGCTAAAGTGAACACAGATGAGGGCCGCAGCTCCTGTTACTTAATCAAAAAGGCTGAAAACCCCGAGTCACCGGGGCCAACACAAAGTCATGTGTTAGAACAACAGCTGATCTGTATTAAAGAAGATTAACTCGCCGTGCCACAGCGGAGGGCCCTGGATTATTTTATGTACTTCCCCTGCTATACAAGCCGTCAGCACAATTACGGCCCCGGCGAAGTGAATGACTGATCTGTAACCACAGCTAAGCAGCAGGCTGCTTAGGGGCCTGGCCTGCCTCACGAAGATGGATTTCCAGAGCATCAAAGCTCCTTTTAATGGGCTCCCCTGTTCCCAGCAACAAGGTCCCGCTTTTTCATTCTTTTTATTTTTTATTTTGCCAGCACGGAGAACTCAGGATGAAGGCACCCTGTCCGAAAAGATTTGGCCAGTTGTCACTTGACAATTCCCAAGTAGCGTGAGAGGGGAGGAGGAGGAGGAGGAAGGGATGGCGGAAGACGGGACAAGGCAAAAGGACAGATAGGTAGACTGGACTTTGCTGTGGAGGATTAAAAATAAAATTAAGAAACATAAGTGGTACCACACACCGGCTCAATTTGCCTACTTTCAGCAGAATGTTAAGAATACAGTGGTTCCTCTACTTACGAACTTAATTCGTTCTGTGACCAGGTTCTTAAGTAGAAAAGTTTGTAAGAAGAAGCAATTTTTCCCATAGGAATCAATGTAAAAGCAAATAAGGAGGGCGATTGGGGAAACCACAGGGAGGGTGGAGGCCCTGTTTCCTCCCAGGAGATTCCTAGAGAGGCCCCATGGAGTCTTCTCCCCATCTTTTCCAGCCCTGTTTCCTCCCAGGAGATTCCTAGAGAGACCCCACGGAGGATTCTCCCTGCCTTTTCTGGCCCTGTTTCTTCCCAGGAGATTCCTAGACAGGCCCCACAGAGGTTTCTCCCTGCCTTTTCCGGCCCTGTTTCCTCCCAGGAGATTCCTCAAGAGGCCCCACGGAGTCTTATTCCCACCTTTTCTGGCCCTGTTTCCTCCCAGGAGATTTCTAGAGAGGCCCCACGGAGGCTTCTCCCTACCTTTTCCAGCCCTGATTCCTCCCAGGAGATTCTTAGAGAGGCCCCACGGAGGCTTCTCCCCACCATTTTCCGGCCCTGTTTCCTCCCAGGAGATTCCTAGAGAGGCCCCATGGAGGCTTCTCCCTGTCTTTTCCGGTTACAGTTTCGGAGGCTCGGGTTTGTAAGTAGAAAATGCTTCTTGAGAAGAGGCAAAAAAATCTTGAACACCAGGTTGTTATTTGTAAGTAGAAACATTCTTAGGTAGAGCTACCACTGTATTGCTCTTAAGTTAAACTGGTATATGCAAATATGCCCCCATTTTGGTGGAGAGGTATGAATTTATTTATTTATTTATTTATTATCTATCTATCTATCTATCTATCTATCTATCTATCTATCTATTTATTGGATTTGTATGCCGCCCCTCTCCGAAGACTCGGGGCGGCTAACAATAATAATAAGACAGCATATAATAACAATCCAATACTAAAAACAATTAAAAACCCATTATAATAAAAACCAAACATACATACAGACATACCATTTATAAAATTGGTAACGGTCTAGGGGGAAAGAGTATCTCAGTTCCCCCATGCCTAGGGCTTTAAGTAGCTTACGGAAGGCAAGGAGGGTGGGGGCAATTCTAATCTCTGGGGGGCGTTGGTTCCAGAGGGCTGGGGCCGCCACAGAGAAGGCTCTTCCCCTGTGTCCCGCCAAGCGGCATTGTTTAGTTGACGGGACCCGGAGAAGACCCACTCTGTGGGACCTAACTGATCGCTGGGATTCGTGCAGCAGAAGGCGGTCCCGGAGATAATCTGGTCCGGTGCCATGAGTGTTGTCTGGTGGCGGGAACTTAAATACTGAGCACTTGTTATATGTTGTGTGCTGTGTGGATGTTCTATATTATAAAAATTAATAAAAATATTTGAATAAAAAATAAAAAATCAACGGGAGAGGGGGGAGAGAGAGACAGAGAGAGGGAGAAGTACAGATGCTTCCTGAACACAACCCGACTGCTCCATCCGCCACTGAATGCAAGGCGCTTTAACAAATAACAGCAATTTAGCTATGCTTGCAAAGGAATAAGCTCGAGTCACTTCACATTAGCATCTAGCTGAGTGTTAAAGTCATTTCTACATGGGGCGCAGCAAAAAGGGGATTTCAGCTCCAAGCAGCCTTTCAAGAATGCTTAAATATTTGAATATAAAATTCTCTTTGTGCTTGCCGTGATTTTGTCTTACATTCTGACCCGCCACGTTCTCACCACGCGATATCGCTTTGCCGGGGCCTCTTGTGTTGCTTTTATGGGGCTTCTCAATATTTACTCGCTGTTCCTTTTCTGTGGGCTCCCCCCACCGCACTCCCTTTCCCCACGACCTCTAAAATGGATCGGTATGATATTTATACACACATAGAAACATAGAAGACTGACGGCAGAAAAAGACCTCATGGTCCATCTAGTCTGCCCTTATACTATTTTCTGTATTTTATCTTAGGATGGATATATGTTTATCCCAGGCATGTTTAAATTCAGTTACCAACCACGTCTGCTGGAAGTTTGTTCCAAGCATCTACTACTCTTTCAGTAAAATAATATTTTCTCATGTTGCTTTTGATCTTTCCCCCAACTAACTTCAGATTGTGTCCCCTTGTTCTTGTGTTCACTTTCCTATTAAAAACACTTCCCTCCTGAACCTTATTTAACCCTTTAACACATTTAAATGTTTCAATCATGTCCCCCCTTTTCCTTCTGTCCTCCAGACTATACAGATTGAGTTCATTAAGTCTTTCCTGATACGTTTTATGCTTAAGACCTTCCACCATTCTTGTATCCCGTCTTTGGACCCATTCAATTTTGTCAATATCTTGTTGTTGTTGTTGTTATTATTGTTATTATTATTATTATTATTATTGTTGTTGTTGTTGTTGTTATTATTATTATTATTATTATTATTATTATTATTATTATTATGTCAGTACAACACAGCAAATGAGATCACTATGCTGGATTTTGTATTTCATCACCTGTCGGGCGCTTCCCAAGCACCTAGGACTGTGTGATGTAGCGGCGAATTATGTTTGCCGATCCCAGTAAAGCCGCCTTTTGCAATTGACAGATGGAGATTTTGTCAATTCCAATGCTTTTCAAGTGTCCGCTGAGATCCTTTGGCACTGCGCCCAGCGTGCCAAGTACCACTGGGACCACTTATTATTATTATTATTGCTGTTGTTGTTGTTGTAAACACAAACTACAGCTTCCCGCCTGTTTCACACTTTTTGTTTGGGTTCATCTCCAAACAAATAAACACCTACTTAAAAAAAACCACCCACAGTTGCTTCTCTTAGAAGCTGTACCTTTAAAACACGACTCTGCCATTTTACGCCTAGAATATTTCCAGGATCATTTTTCTTAGTTCCTGGGTGACAGACCTCCATCTTCAGTGTTATGAAAGTGGCAGCAATAAGTTGATTCACATACTCAGCAAGGGGCAGAAAAAGCCATTGCTCAGAAACTCCAGAAAGGAGCCTCGGTGGGGAAATAACATATAGATAGAGAGAAAAAAAAGTCTCAGATTCACTCTCCCTTTGCAGGAGAGAAGAGAATTATACTTTCATTGGGATCTGCTTGGACTTCAGCCCTTGCATCCTATCAAAGCCATAATCTTCTACTGAAGATTATGGCTATTGGGCTTGGAGTCCTCGACTTATAACCACAATTGAGCCTGAAATTTTGAGTTTTGGCCTATTTTACTTCTTGCCGCAGTTGTTAAGCGAATCACTGCAGTTGTTAAGTCAGCAACACTGTACAGCTGCCAAGTGAATCTGGCTTTCCCCACTGACAAAAGAGGACCACATGATGCAGGGGACACTGCAACTGTGATAAATACGAGCCAGTTGCTAAGTGTCCGAATTTTGATCTTGTAATCACAGCGATGCTGCAATGGTCATGAGCCTAGAATATGGCCGTGTCACTTTTTCATTGCGGTTGCAAGTTTGAACGGCTGCTAATCAAGTTGTCATAAGTCATGGACTGCCTGTAATTAAGTGCTGTACTTATGATTGTTGACAAATGTATATTTTCTTGTATGTACACTGAGAGCATATGCACCCCTGACAAATTCCTTGTCAGTCCAATCACACTTAACCAATAAAATTCCATTCCATTCCTATTTCCATTCCATTCAACTATTTCAGCTTCCACCGCAACAACACAAGAGCACGCAACAGATTCAAACTTAATATTAACCGCTCCAAACTTGACTGTAAAAAATATGACTTCAGCAACCGAGTTGTCGAAGCGTGGAACTCATTACCTGACTCAGTAGTGTCAACCCCTAACCCCCAACATTTTTCCCTTAGACTATCCACGATTGACCTCTCCATGTTCCTTAGAGGTCAGTAAGTGCACCAGTGTGCCTTCCGTCCCCTGTCCAATTGTCTCTCCTTATCTCATATATCTTTTCTTCCTTTCAAATATGTTCACCTATACTTTTATATCTTTTCTTCTATTCTTTTCTTTACTTATATTATTACATATCTTTCTCTTCAATGTGTATTATGTATTGGACAAAATAAATAAAATAAAATAAAATAAAATAAATAAATAAAATTCCATTCCATTCCATTCCACTCCACTCCACTCCATTCCTTCTGTTCTGTTCTGTTCTATTCTATTCTATTCCATATTTTTTATTCCATTCCATTCCAATAAAGTACCATGTCTCCCCCAGGTTAGATCATGCATTTTTTTCAACTGATACTTTTAAATCAACTTACATTTAAACCCATGGTCTTGGCGTCTCATAAGCACCTGTTGGCCAATATGAAAAACCAAATGCCCAATCTCTGTAGAAATAGGGTCAGATCTAAATCTTTAATTAAATAAATAATAAATACACAATGAATGCAACCAGCCAGTTTTAGTATTGCATGATAAAACTGTTTGGAAGTAGCTTGAACCTGACCCAGAGATAAGGAGACGTTTGAAGCCTGACAGCCTGCTCATTAAAGAGTATTTATGACTTTGTAGTTTAGCCTGTGAGCTTATATTGCACTTGCATGCTGGAGAGGTATACTGAATTTATTCATTCATTCATTCATTCATTCATTCATTCATTCATTCATTCATTCCATTCATTCATTCAATTTTTATGCCGCCCTTCTCCTTAGACTTAGGGCAGCTTACAACATGTTAGCAATAGCACTTTTTAACAGAGCCAGCCTACTGCCCCTACAATCCGGGTCCTCATTTTACCCACCTCGGAAGGGTGGAAGGCTGAGTCAACCTTGAGCCGGTGATGAGATTTGAACCGCTGACCTTCAGATCTACAGTCAGCTTCAGTGGCCTGCAGTACAGCACTCTACCTGCTGTGCCACCCCGGCTCATTCCAATGTGGAAGAAAATAAATAAAGAAGTGTTATTTTTGAAAATACAAGCCTGCAAAGGGGATATTCTTGGAGCAGCCAGCTAGACGAGAACAATGGCATAGAAGTCGAATCAAATAAATCAAATAAATAAATAAAAAGACTCCAAACCCTACTGCCTACTTGCACTGATGATATAAGCTAGTTGGGTAACAAATTGTCTTGCAAGAATGCATCTAAGCTCAGAGAAAACCAAGGTCCTCACAGTTCTTCAACCTTGAGCTATAAATATTCTCCCTTATAGGATTAAAATGTTCAGAGGTATTTAAAACCGTATTCTACATATGATTGATCACCCTCCCGTGCCTTCCTTCCACCTTTGTGGTGTCACTATCACCACATGAGGTAGGATAGGCCAGAAAATTATGTCCCAGCCCAAGGTGGCTTGATGAGGCTCGTAAGTTAACTGGGGATTTGAAATTAGGTGGGCTAGGAAGGAGCCTGACATTGTAACTTGTAACACCACATGGATTCTGAAATTGAAGAGAGGAGAAAAGTAATTATAGGGCCTGCTTCTGATTACAATTAGTGTGACTGCTCCAGCCACTGGCTTCCCCTAGCAAAGGAGCTGTGATTTGTGTATTAGTGTATCTCTCCCCCCCCCTCTCTCTGTGAATGATAAGACTGGCCATTAAAAGCGCAAATCAAAACGGAGAACCCAGAAAGATCCCTGCTGGATCAATCAAGCATCAGTTAAGCCTAGAAGCTCCATCCCAAAGTTACTAGAGAAAGACAAGACAGGCCTTTTGAAATTGATAGTTGGAGATGATGATGATGATGATGATGATGATGAAAGACGTATGGACTTCAACTCCTAGAATTCCCCAGCTGGTGGCTGAGGTGCTTGGAGAATTCTGGGAATTGAAATCCACAGATCTTACAATTGTCAAAGTTGGACAATCCTCATTTAGATAGAAACATAGAAGTCTGACGGCAGAAAAAGACCTCATGGTCCATCTAGTCTGCCTTTATTCTATTTTCTGTATTTTATCTTAGGATGGATATATGTTTATCCCAGGCATGTTTAAATTCAGTTACTGTGGATTTATCTACCACGTCTGCTGGAAGTTTGTTCCAAGGATCTACTACTCTTTCAGTCAAATAACATTTTCTCATGTTGGTTTTGATCTTTCCCCCAACTAACTTCAGATTGTGTCACCTTGTTCTTGTGTTCACTTTCCTATTAAAAACACTTCCCTCCTGGACCTTATTTAACCCTTTAATATATTTAAATGTTTCGATCATGTCCCCCCTTTTCCTTCTGTCCTCCAGATTATACAGATTGAGTTCATTAAGTCTTTCCTGATATGTTTTATGCTTAAGACCTTCCACCATTCTTGTAGCCCGTCTTTGGACCCCTTCAATTTTGTCAATATCTTTTTGCAGGTGAGGTCTCCAGAACTGAACACAGTATTCCAAATGGGGTCTTACCATTGCTCTATATAAGGGGATCACAATCTCCCTCTTCCTGCTTGTTATACCTCTAGCTATGCAGCCAAGCATCCTATTTGCTTTTCCTACCGCCCGACCACTGCTCACCCATTTTGAGAAATTACTACCCCTAAATCCTTCTCTTTTGAAGTATTTGCTAACACAGAACTGCCAATATAATACTCAGATTGAGGATTCCTTTCCCCCAAGTGCATTATTTTACATTTGGAAACATTAAACTGCAGTTTCCATTGCTTTGACCATTTATCTAGTAAAGCTAAATCATTTACCATATTGCAGATATCATTGAAGAGACAAACTCAAATGTATAGTTTACAAGTCCTGATTTTAATATTTAGTCTTTTAAACAGTAGTTTCAGAAGGGAAAAGGGAAAAGGATTGGCACTAGGTAGGGAAGAAATGGAAACATTTCCTTCTGTGTTGTAGGCTGGTTGCAAAAAAAAAAAATCATTCCCAGAAATTATTCCCAACAAGCTTTGCCTCTCTGTAAGCTTTCAATTTCTGGCTCAAACCAGACGAAACTGCTATTAATCAGGATAGATCTGAATCAGAAATTTTCCCTTTTACATGTGGGACACACCACCCTGGCAGCTGCTATTAAACTGTATAAACTAGACATGTTATCTGTAGCGCAAACCATTTCTGCTTTGACCCAAAACCTCTTTGTTCAAACAACAACTCCTGCTTATCACTGTATAGACAGTATTCCAGATTATTGCCAAGAGTACTGAGTATTGTGGGCTCCCGTCACCGGCTACTCGATAGTTCTTGCCAGGGAATGCGGTGGCGCTAAAGCAAGTTGCATATTGTTTATAATCCTGATTGTTTAATTGAAGGTGAGTCAATAGGCCCAGGTCTTTTCTAAGTCACCTAGACATCCAATTAATCTTGGACGGGCAAACTAAATATTAGGGTCTACGTGTTCCAAAGCTGCAATTTGTAAAGTTGTAATCTTGCCTCATTATTCCCACAATTGCTGCTGCTACTGCGGCTACCACTGCGATCATTCCTAAGATTATTGATGATATCAGCACCATCAAAGCACCGTTTCTACCGGCGTTGCTCTAATTAACACAGTCATTAATTCCCCATGTTATTCTTTCGATGTACTGATCAGTGGGGAATTTTGGAGAAAGGGACGGGAAAAAAGCTAACAGTTAAATGTGTTTTCTCTTTGATTTCCTCCTTGAATATCCAGATAGGAAAACTGTTATACAGTGGTTCCTCTACTTACGAACTTAATTCGTTCCATGATCAGGTTCCCCAGTAGAAAAGTTTGTAAGAAGAAGCAATTTTTCCCATAGAAATCAATGTAAAAGCAAATAATGTGATTGGGGAAACCACAGGGAGGGTGGAGAGCCCTATTTCCTCCCAGGAGATTCCTAGAGAGGCCCCATAGAGGCTTCTCCCCACCTTTTCTGGCTCTATAAAAGACAACACGGACCCAGAAATGCAGAGAGAAAGACATCAATTGTTATCCTTAAATCTGTCTCTAGGTCAGTCAGACCAAGATTGTATTACAGTATTCCTTCGATTTTCCGGGTGGATGCATTCTGAGACCGCCCGCGAAAGTCAAGTTTCCGCGAAGTAGAGATGCAGAAGTAAATACACCATTTTTGGCTTTGAACAGTATCACAAGCCTTCCCTTAACACTTTAAACCACTAGATTACCATTTCCCATTCCCTTAACAACCATACTAAACAAATAATTCCCTCAACACTGTCAGACTTTCTACTAAATCTGCACTTCTATTCTACTAGTTTTTGTCATTCCTATCACCCATTTCCTCCCACGTTGACTGTATGACTGTAACTTGTTGCTTGTATCCTAAGATTTTTATTAATATTGCTTCTTCATTGCTTATTTGACCCCTATGACAATCATTAAGTGTTGTACCACATGATTCTTGACAAATGTATTTTTTCTTTTCTACTGAGAGCATCTGCACCAAGACAAATTCTTTGTGTGTCCAGTCACACTTGGCCAATAAAATTCTATTCTATTCTATTCTATTATATTATATTCACTCACCATTATTACTGGTAAGTAATAATAAGACACTTCTTGATCCTGATATTTATAAACATTTATTAACAATAATTATTTTTTTGTTATTTATTTGCAAAAATTATTAGTTTGGCGATGACGTATGACATCATCGGGCAGGAAAAACCGTGGTATAGGAAAAAAACCCTGCGAAGTATTTTTTTAATTAATATTTTTTGAAAAACCGTGGTATAGGCTATTCGCGAATTTCGGACCTGCGAAAATCGAGGGAGCACTGTATACTCCCATAATATTTAGCTTGAGCTAGTGAAAAGTGGCTGTTCTGTGCACGGCCCATGGAGCGAACCCACCGACTCAAAAGTCCCTTATTTCATGGTAAAATCAAACTGTTTATTGATAAAAGCACACACAGCAAAAAGCAAATTTGAACGGCAAGGAAAAGGGAGTTATTTCATTCTCCGGAGCTAAGCATCAACCAAGTCTGGGAAAGGCACTAAAAGTGGCCCAATTGGAATTCCTTAGATAACAAGTCCATTTATCATTTAAGGATATGAATCAGCTCCTTGAAATCCCGAGCAAAAATCCTCCAGCAGAGAATGTCTTTTATTGAGGCAGAAATCATAGTTAATGTTCTGTCTGGGTCCCCCCAGACGCCAACACCAACCAAAAAGAGTATCCAGACACACTGGTAAAAAGCAAAGGCAGTTTACATAATTCAAAGCAAACACAGGTAACAACAACTGTTCTTAGAGACAGGAACACGATGAAGCTTCACAGAGGTTTCACGAAGGCCAGGCAATAAAACAGGATTCTTGCTGGCAAAAACAACACTGGAGATAATAAAACCCACGCCTCCCCCAAGTCTTTCAGACTTCTAGGCCACAAGCCAAGATCAGAGACGCCAAGAATCGAAGCAAGGTCACAGGACTCCCAGTTGATAACTCTCCACAAGACTGTAAGGGCGGGCCTGCCTTTTCAACCCTGCTGAGGAGAACCACACCCAAACCCAGCTGTTGCCAATTCAGGGATGGAAATACCTTTCTAATTGGCCCCTTCTTTGAGCTGCACGTCTCTGCCTCATGTCTATTATAGGCTGTGCGTCTTCATCCAATGAATCCAGGCTACTAGCTGGGGAGAGCCCCCCCTGGGGGTCTCAGGCTGCTCTCCCTCCTCCTCTTCCTGACGTTCGTCTCCTCCGTCTGCCTGGTCCTCCCCCTCCTGGTCACTGTCCTCCTCCTCTGGGCATGGATCCGGCAGAGCTCCAGCCGGTCCCTGAGGAGCCTCAGGCTGAATCACAACAGTTAAGAAGCCTTTTTTCAAGCCCACCCCCCACTCTACAACCTCTTCCATTGAACCGCGTTGAAACTCCACACCCAATTACCCCAAATCCTTTGCTTTTGTACTCCCTGGAAGTGACATCACACCCCAAACAGGTAAGGCTGTAAGCTAATACCTTTCACTATGCAATTCTTCTTGCCTTCTCAGCAATCTCCTATATCGGTGATGGTGAACCTTTTTTTCCTCGGGTGCCAAAAGAGCATGCGCGCATGCTATCGTGCATGCGTGAGTGCCCACACCCATAATTCAATGCTTGGAGAGGGCGAAAACAGCTTCCCCCACCCCCCGGAGGCCTATGGAGGCCAGAAACGGCCTGTTTCCCAACTTTTGGTGGGCCCAGTAGGCTCATGTTCCACCCTCCCCTGGCTCCAGAAGCTTCCTTGGAGCCGGAGCAGGGTAAATACGCCCTCCTTCATCCCCCTGGAGGCTCTCTGGAAGTCAAAAACACCCTCCCAGAACCTCTGTGTGAGCCAAAAATCAGCTGGCTGGCACACACATGCAGGTTGGAGCTGAGCTAGGGCAACGGCTCGCATGCCAGCAGATATGATTCTGTGTGCCACCTTTGGCACCCGTGCCATAGATTCACCATCACTCTCCTATATCAAGGATCTATCCATGGATTATCCACTCTAATGTCTTCCTCATCCTCTGACTGGGACCACTCCGCCACTGTCATATCAGCTCCCTCTAGTGGTTCCTTGGGTTCACTCAGGTCACTTTGTGCCTTACTCTCACTCTCTACAACAGCTGGAAACCCCCTGGCCCAGGGTATCCAGAGTGGTCTGGCTCATCCTCCTCAGAATCTGACATGACCTGAGGTGGACAAGGAGAACTTACAACAGTGGCTTTGGTTTTTTTCCACCACACTTCAAAGGTCGAAGCTGACCTTGGACTGAAGAGCACAACATCACACCCGGAACTCAAGGAGAGCCTCGGGTACTCACCTTATCTGTCCTGCAGTTGTTTAAGCCCAAATTGTTTGCGACTGCAACCTTTCCATCCAGCACCTGTTGTTCTCGCCGGAGCTGTTCTTTCATCTGCCGAGCTTCTTGAATCGCCTTGGTGACGGCATCATGATCATTTAAGTAACCTGACGATGTGATGGAGGAGAGGATATCTGGTTGGAAGGCAGAAGGCAGAAAGAGAGGGCATAAACACAAACGTGATTATCCTCGAAACATTCAAATATTTTCTCTAGCAGCATATGGGTGCCCTGAACATTATGAAGGGTCAACTTCCTTTCTAAATTTATTTTAACACGAAAACACTGAAACCAAAGAGAGAGCGAAGGGCGCAACAAGGATGGAATTATCTACTGCCATGTTTTTCAACTTTCAAACCTTTTTAAAAATAGTTTTATGTATGGAATGCGTGTGTTGCATGTTTTTTAAATGAGGGGTTTTTAGATGTTTTTTAATATTAGATTTGTTTACATTGTGACTGGTGATGGGCGAACCCAACGGTGTTCGAGTTCGGCAAGTTCGGATGAACTTTACGCAAAATTTGGCCGAACCTGAACTTGAACGGGGAATCCCTCCCACGAAGAGATTCCGGGGGCGGAGCTTTGACATCACCGGCAGGTTGCTAAGGATGCCAAGGTGATCACTTCCTGGATTCCATGGAATCCAGGAAGTGATCACCTTGGTGTCCTTAGCAACCTGTCGGTGACGTCAAAGCTCCGAATGCCGAACACGACTCAGAACTTTGTCCGAAGTTTGAAAAAATTTCGGGTTCGGGTTCGGCATACCGAACACCGCAAAATACAGTATGGACCCGAATTGTGCGGGTTTGGTTCGCCCATCACTAATTGTCACGCTGTTTTATTATTGTTGTGAGCCGTCCCGAGTCTTCGGAGAGGGGTGGCATACAAATCTAATAAATTATTATTATTATTATTATTATTATTATTATTATTATTACTACTACTACTACTACTACTACTACTACTGCTACTACTATAGATGAGTGATCGAACTATCAGAACTGAACATCATCCCCTCATACCTCAATCCACATGTGTGCCCAAACACAGTGAAAAGCATCCCTCCACCCACACCACCTGCGCTTCAGTTAATTCAAGGAGCCAAGAGAGTTTAAACTCGATTCTCAGTTCGATAAGGCTTGGCATAATTTTCATTTCATGCAATTCACACCTGTAAGCTCACACCTTTTTCTCTTCTCCTCCCCCCCCCACCCCACACGTACCCACAAGGCCCCACATGCTGAGTTATAGCTTCCATCAGAAAGCCGGAACGCTTTGCTTCCCACATGTTACAAGCTTTGCTTCAAATGCTCTTTTGTTTCAAATCTATCCCTTGGAGGGTTTCATCCCCTTGACTATATTCCATAGATACGAGCAGTTCTGCAGTGGGATGAAAACCTCACCCCCCCCAGGATCTGTTTATGTGTGACATGCATTTGAAGTTTAAGATTGCCCATTGCAATCTCCCCCCCTTTATCCTTTGAAAACTAGAGCTTCTTTCCTTCTTTCCTTCCTTCTT
The DNA here is from genome assembly GCF_031021105.1 of Erythrolamprus reginae. NCBI lineage: Eukaryota > Metazoa > Chordata > Lepidosauria > Squamata > Dipsadidae > Erythrolamprus > Erythrolamprus reginae. The sequence continues at coordinate 90,298,101 of NC_091955.1, read as the reverse complement.
TCCTTCCTTCCCTTTCTTTCTTTCTTTTTCTTTCTTTCTTTCCTTTCTTCCTTCTTTCCTTACCTCCCTCCCTCCCTGTTTCTTTCTTTGTTTTTCTTTCTTTCTTTCCTTCCTTCTTTCTTTTTCTTTCTTTCTTTTTTTCCTTCTTTCCTTTCTTCCTTCTTTCCTTCCCTCCCTCTTTCTTCCTTCCTTTCTTTCTTTTTCTTTCCTTCTTTCTTATTCTTTCTTTCTTTCCTTCTTTCTTTTTCTTTCTTTCTTTCTTTCCTTCTTTCTTTCCTTTCTCCCTTCTTTCCTTACCTCCCTCCCTCCCTCCCTCTCTCTCTTTCTTTCTTTCTTGGAATCATTGAGTCTGTCACCTGCACCTCTATAACTGTCTGGTTTGGTTCTGTAACCCAACAAGACCGACAGAGACTTCATAGGATAATCAGAACTGTAGAAAAAAACAATTGCTGCCAACCTGCCTTCCATTGAGCACCTGTATATGTCAAAAACAGGGCTTGGAAAATATTTACTGACCCCTCACATCCTGGACACAAACTGTTTCAACTCCTACCCTCAAAACGTCGCTACAGAGCACTGCAGAACAAGACAACTAGACACAAGAACAGTTTTCCCCCAAATGCCATCACTCTGCTAAATAAATAAGTCCCCCACCACTGTCAAACTACTTACTAAGTCTGCACTACTATTCCTACTAGTTTTTCCTCATCATTCCTATCACCCATCTCCTCCCACTTATGACTGTATGACTGTAACTTGTTGCTTGTATCCTTAAGGTTTTTATTAATATTGATTGTTTCCTGATTGCTTATTTGACCCGTATGACCATCATTAAGCATTGTACCCCATGATTCTTGACAAATGCATCTTTTTCTTTTATGTACGCTGAGAGCATCTGCACCAAAGACAAATTCCTTGTGTGTGGATTCACACTTGGCCAATAAAGAATTCTATTCTATTCTTTCTTTCTTTTTCCTCTCCCCCCCTTTTTTTAAACCCCTGAAAAACTGTAATATGAAATTGACCGGAAAAGCGGCTTCTGTTTGTGACATGAGGCTAAATCTAACCAGATCCATTGGTGAATTGTAACAGATGGTGGGGCTGCGAGACAGAAGGCTGCCTCTAATCACAGAGAAAATGACCGGCTTGCCTCAACATGTTTTATAGATTCCGGCAAACTTTACGCCCTAATCCATTTTTAGAACAAAAAACATCTGGGCTATAAATCCTCTAATCTGCCAAAACATGCTATTAAATCCCATGATTTGTTGAAAAACACCAAGATTAAAGAAAGGAAATATAAAATGGCTAACTGCCGTGTTAGGGAAGTGTTATTAATACTCTTTTTTCTTTTGTCTCAATTATGAATGTTGTGTTCCTAAAGAGCCTTGTCTAATCATGTCAGATTACACATCCTGGTTGCAATGCTCGGGCCTTCTATCTGATCCGCCACTTGCCAAAGAATGCGCAACACAGACTCCTCGCACACCGCTCCGAAATCTGGCAGGGAGGAGAGAGGGGAACTGGTGTCAGATTGGTTCAGACTAAATCCCGCTAGAATCTTTGGATCGCCGCCACCGTATGTGCAGGAGTGTTTTTCGTTTTTGTTTTGCTTTGTTTTAATCTTCCCCTAAAATGCTTTTTAAAAAATCGTTTCGGAAGAAACAGAGCTGGCAGTTCTAGCTTGCTTCAGAAACTGAAAGGGAGGATTGGGAGAACTTCTCCCGTTTCTGCAGGAAAAAGGAAGCTGTTTGCAGATCCTTTTATGCCTTACGAAGAAGAATGAGACTGTAAGATCATGGTTTGGCCTGGGATCTGCAGATAAAGCAGGCAATCCTACTCTCTCTTTAGCAGGCTTACCCGTGTTTTGACAGCAACGAAAATTAAACCGTTGGATTGCAAAGCGCTAGTTTAGCCTGTTCCCTGAGCAGCTACCCTGTTTCCCCGATAGTAAGACACCCCCGATTGTAAGACGTATCGGGGGTTTCAGGGGGGTCGGCTAATATAAGCCATACCCCGAAAGTAAGACATATGTCTTACTTTCAGGGAAACACGGGGGGTATTGCCGCCTCCCTCTCATCTAGCTGCACGCCGCCTCCTGCCCACGTCCGCACCGTCCCTCTCTCCATACGTTGCCACGCCATCCCCTGCACTTGTCACTGCCGCCTCTGCAAATTTACTCGGGCACGTCCCTACTCCAAAGAAACCTCCCCCCCCGCCCGTCACAGAAGGTAAAATGCATATACAGTACACTAAAAAAACACATTTTACACAGTTTTTTTAGCTGTCAGTGCCCCTTTAACAATATAAGACATACCCCAAAAGTAAGACATAGTGGGGCTTTGGGGGATAAAAAGAAAGTAAGACACTGTCTTACTTTCGGGGAAACACGGTAGTTTTCTGTTTTTATTTTATTTATTTATTTTATTTATTCATTTGTCCAATACATAAATACATAGGAAGGAAAATAGACATGTAGTAATATACTGTGTTCAGTTCTGGAGACCTCACCTACAAAAAGATATTGACAAAATTGAACGGGTCCAAAGACGGGCTACAAGAATGGTGGAAGGTCTTAAGCATAAAACGTATCAGGAAAGACTTAATGGACTCAATCTGTTTAGTCTGGAGGACAGAAGGAAAAGGGGGGACGTGATCGAAACATTTAAATATGTTAAAGAGTTAAATAAGGTTCAGGAGGGAAGTGTTTTTAATAGAAAAGTGAACACAAGAACAAGGGGACACAATCTGAAGTTAGTTGGGGGAAAGATCAAAAGGAACATGAGAAAATATTATTTTACTGAAAGAGTAGTAGATCCTTGGAACAAACTTCCAGCAGACGTGGTTGGTAAATCCACAGTAACTGAATTTAAACATGCCTGGGATAAACATATATCCATCCTAAGATAAAATACAGGAAATAGTATAAGGGCAGACTAGATGGACCATGAGGTCTTTTTCTGCCGTCAGTCTTCTATGTTTCTATGTTTCTATATATAAGGGTAAAGTGAACTTAGAGGAGAGGATATATGAAAGGAAGAGAATATATATGATAAGTGAGAGAAAGGAAAGACAATTGGACAGGGGACGAAAGGCACACCAGTGTACTTATGTACGCCCCTTACTGGCCTCTTAGGAACCTGGAGAGGTCAATCGTGGAGAGTCTAAGGGAGAAGTGATGGGGGTTAGGGGTTGACACAATTGAATCCGGCAATGAGTTCCACGCTTCGATAACTCGATTGTTGAAATCATATTTTTTACAGTCAAGTTTGGAGCGGTTCGTATTAAGTTTGAATCTGTTGCGAGCTCTTGTGTTGTTGCGGTTGAAGCTGAAGTAGTCATTGACCGGTAGGACATTGCAGCATATGATCTTGTGGGCAATACTCAAATCGTGTTTTAGGCGCCGTAGTTCTAGGCTTTCTAGGCCCAGGATAGTTAGTCTATTTTCGTAGGATATTCTGTTTCGAGTGGAGGAGTGAAGGGCTCTTCTGGTGAAATATCTTTGGACATTTTCAAGGGTGTTGATGTCTGAGATGTGGTATGGGTTCCAGACAGATGAGCAGTAGTCTAGGATGGGTCTGGCAAAAGTTTTGTAGGCTCTTGTGAGTAGTGTGAGATTGCCTGAGCAGAAGCTGCGTAGGATCAGGTTAAAAACTCTAGAAGCTTTTTTGGCGATATTGTTGCAGTGGGCTTTAGCACTTAGGTCATTCGATATTAGTATTCCAAGGTCTTTTACGGAGTGTGGGTTGGCTGTGAGAATTTGTTTATTCAGTTCATATATGAGGTTTGGATTCTTTTTGCCGATGTGGAGGGTAGAGAATTTGTTGGTTGATATTTGAAGTTGCCAGGTCTGAAACAAAGTCCAGGTATTTTTGGAGAGTGAGTGTGTTGTCAGTGGTGTTGAAAAGTTTCACATCGTCGGCAAAAAGAACACAGTTGCTGTTCTTATGTACGTTCTACTTAGATGCCATGTGTGAATAGGCGGCAAATAAAAAATAAAAATAAATAAATAGACCAAGGAGGAGAAGATTAATATAGGTCTAGTCTCTTTATTGATATCCAGGGACTGAACAATCTCTGCAGAGCATGAAAGAAGTGTGTTTATTTTATATATTAATTATGTAATAGATTTTTACCCTGCCTTTATTAGTAACTTAAGGAGGGAGTGTGTGTACAGGGGTACCTCTACTTAAGAACTTAATTTGTTCTGTGACCGGGTTCTTAAGTAGAAAAGTTTGTAAGTAGAAGCAAATAATGTGTGCAAACCCATTAGGAATCCATGTAAAAGCAAATAATGCGTGCAAACCCATTAGGAAAGAAATAAAAGCTCGGAATATGGGTGGGAGGAGGAGGAAGAAGAAGAGGAGGAGGATTCAAAGTGTTGGTTATGACCTATAAAGCCTTTCATGGCATCGGACCAGAATATCTCCAGGACTGCCTTTGGCCGCACGAATCCCAGCGACTGGTTAGGTCCCACAGAGTTGGCCTTCTCCGGGTCCCGTCGACTAAACAATGCCGTCTGGTGGGACCCAGGGGAAGAGTCTTCTCTGTGGTGGCCCCGACCCTCTGGAACCAGCTCCCCCTGGAAATTAGGATTGCCCCCACCCTCCTTGCCTTTCGCAAACTCCTTAAAACCCACCTCTGCCATCAGGCATGGGGAAATTGAAAAATCTCCCCCTGGCCTATATAGTTTATGTATGGTATGTTTGTGTGTATGTCTTTTTAAAATAATGGGTTTTTTAGATATTTTTAAATATTAGATTTGTTATTGTACATCGTTTTTATTATTGCTGCGAGCCGCCCCGAGTCTATGGAGAGGGGCGGCATACAAATCGAATAAATCAAATCAAATCAAAAACCCCAGTAATTTTTACCCGAATTATTAGTAATTTTTACTGGGTTGGGTGTGTACAGGCGGTGGCAACGGAACTAACCTACATTATTATTATTATTATTATTATTATTATTATTATTATTATTATTATTAATTAGATTTGTATGGCGCCCATCTCCGTAGACTCGGGGCAGTTTACAGCAATGATAAAAACAATATATAATGACAAATCTAATAGTTAGAATCTAAAATAACAACAATACATTTAAAAAGTCTAAAAAACAAGAAATCCCTATACATACATACATACATACATACATACATACATACATACATACATATATAAATATATATATATATATATATATATATATATATATATATATATATATATATATATAAATATATATATAAATAAATATATAAATAAATATAAATATAAATATATATATATATAAAACAACAACAACATACATACAGTCATATCATACACAAAGAACTAGGTAGGCAGGGGGAGATGTTTCAGTTCCCCCCTGTCTGACGACAGAGGTGGGTTTTAAGGAGTTTATGAAAGGCAAGGAGGGTGGGGGCAGTTCTAATCTCTGGAGGGAGCTGATTCCAGAGGGTCGGAGCCGCCACAGAGAAGGCTCTTCCTCTGGGTCCCGCCAAACGACATTGTCCATTGCTGCCACTGGAATGGCATTCCCACTGTTCTAGCTTATAACCCATCCCTGGATCTATTTCAAGCTATTTAGCTCTCATCAGCTAGCCATGCCGTTCTTTGATTCGAACTTGGGCTGTTTGTGCTTTCATGCCTAAGGTGGAACTAGAACTCACTGTGTCCTGTTGAGTGGCCCAAAGTCATCCATTCAGACCCCATCTTCTATTTGACAAAAGGGTTCACCCAAGCCAGATAGAACCGGTTGAATACCACCTCTGATCTACAGGTAGCCAGTATTGGTCAAAGGCAGCAGGCAAATAATTAGACTTCTATCATCAGCTGTTAACCATAATCCCAAACGTAGTTTCCAATAAGTGTTGTGGTTAGCTCTGGCCCAGCTCCTGCCCCAAGGACTGTGGATGTGGGGGAGACATCCACATGCTGCAGGCCTGTTTTGCCCCCGGTGGAATCTGATGATGAAGGCTCCTCTGACCAAGAAGACATGAGTGATAGGGAGGAAGAGACTGGGGCAGACAGCTCAGAAGGAGATCAATTATCTAGCTCCTCCTTGGATTCGGAACAAGAGTTAATGATACAGCCACGCATGCGGAGAGCGATGCATAGGCAGCAACAACTGAGAGATTATTATCAAAGAAAATGAGGCCACCTGTGGTTGGGTGGGGCTGTGGTCATTAGTGAGGCTGCTATAAAGAGCAGCCTGTGGGTTTGGCCATTGTGGAGGATTATCTGATTGTTGTGTTTCGTGCCTGCTTTACTGTCCTTGACCTTTTGTGTGCTGATTTTTCCCCGCTTTGAAACTAAACCAGAGCAAAGTGTGTTTCACTTTGTGAAAGAAGGACTGTGAATTGCCTCACAGCTGCAAGCTAAGTATCACAGAACTGATAAGGGACTTGTACAAATTACCAGTTTGTTTGGAGATGAGTGCTCTTTGCTATACCAAAAGAGGGCTTAGGTTAAGTGAATTTTCATTATAAAGAACGTTGTTTTGAATTTTCAAACGTGTGTGTGTCTGAAATTGTATCTGTGCATTTTTGGGAGGATTCTACCGGAGAGCTCGACAGAACAGTAAGGAGGACATATCAGGATGGAGGGAGAAGAAATGGACTGCAAGCTCCATTATCGTAGGCAGCGTGCACTGTGGTCCATTCCATACGACCCCAAAAAGTCCTTTTCTATATCTGTCTTATAAAGATCTATGGTGATGAAGTCTATGTCATTAACAATAACTTAAGTATGTTATCTTTTGGTCCACAGTTTCCCAGGGTTTATTAATGGTACAGCGCATTAATTCTCCTTACAAGAGTGACCTTTACAACTCCAGTCATCCTCACAGCTTTTATCCAATTACATTATCACTCATTACAGGTGCAGTCTTTCAACATCTGCATTTCAGGGAAAGGGGAGGGTGAAAATGGCAAGGATTCCAAATGCCGGAGTGGAGGGAGGGGGGGAGGGAAAAAAAGGGCCAGGAAGTCGGAAAGGATAGAAACGTATCTAGAAAATGACGAAGCTGCTTAAAAGTGTTTTTGCATAGGTTGATCCCGGTGAATCTTCCCATTCATTTGTTCATTCCAGGCAGGTTTAAATTCAGTTACTGTGGATTTACCAATCATGTCTTCTGGAAGTTTGTTCCAAGCATCTACTACTCTTTCAGTAAAATAATATTTTCTCACGTTACTTCTAATCTTTCCCCCAACTAACTTCAGAGTGTGCCCCCTTGTCTCAGAAGCCTGGGGAGAGTGAAACACGAGCTTACTGGGCCCACCCGAAGTTGGGAAACAGGCCGTTTCTGGCCTCCAGAGGGCCTCCAGGAGGTGGAGGAAGCTGTTTTCAGCCTCTTCGAGCATCAAATTATGGGTGTGGGCACACGCGCATGCACAATTTCATTTCATTTCATTTATTAGATTTGTATGCCGCCCCTCTCCATAGACTCGGGGCGGCTCACAGCAATAATAAAAAACAATATACAATGGCAAATCTAATAATTAAAATATCTCAAATATTTGTGATCCCGGGAGAGAAGGCAAAGCAACTAAAGAGGCTATAAATGGTTGACTTCAAGCAAAATAGATCTTCTTACCTATCGTGTTGACTCGGGCTGATGGACTAGCTAACGTTGCCGGTACCGAAGATTTCAGTGAACTGCACCCGCTGTTTATTCTCAATGATGGCATGTGAGGAGAAGTAGGTGACGAGGGAGATTTGCTGTCGATGGTCTTGGGCTTTGCTGAGAGATTCAACGGTTGGGCCACATCGTCCTAAATTGGAAATAAGAAGACCAAACTGTTAAGTTGCACCGTATGGTTGTTGATACACAGCCACTACTAATGGCAGCTCCGGTCAAATTGGATGTCAGACGTAATTCCACTCTGTGTATTCAAGAGATTCTTGCATCCCGCTAACTCAGGGGTCTGTGATCATGCAAATGGCTATAAATGATGACCCTCACTCTATCAAAGACTTTGGAGTCCTCATATCCAATGACCTAGATGCTAGAGCCCACTGTAACAGCATTGTAGAAATTTAGATTTGTTATATACTGTTGTTTCCACTTTGTTGTGAGCCGCCCCGAGTCTGCGGAGAGGGGCGGCATACAAATCTAAATAAACATAAACATAAACATTGTCAAAAAAGCATTAAGAGTTGTCAATCTAATCTTACGTAGCTTCTTCTCTAGAAACATTGATTTGCTAACCAGAGCATACAAAACATTTGTCAGACCAATTCTTGAATCCAGCTCTCCTGTATGGAACCCACATGGCATATCAGACATTAATACAATTGAAAGAGTCCATAAATACTTCACAAGAAGAGTCCTTCACTCCTCCTCTTATAACAAACTACCTTACTCCTCCAGACTTCAAATACTACGTTTAGACAATTTACAACTATGTCGCCTCCAAAATGATTTAACTGTTGTTCATAAAATCATACATCATAATGTCCTCTCCATTAGCAACTACTTTACCTTTAACAACAACAACACAAGAGCATGTAATAGACACAAACTAAATGTAAATTGCTCCAAACTAGACTGCAAAAAATACAATTTCAGCAATCGACTGGTCAACGCTTGGAACTCACTACCTGACTCTGTGGTTTCTTCCCCTAACCCCCAAATCTTCAACCTTACACTATCTACAGTTGACCTCTCCCCTTTTCTAAGAGGTCTGTAAGGGGCGTGCATAAGCGCACTATAGTGCCTACCGTCCCTGTCCTACTGTCTTTTTATCCCCAACTTTGGACATTTTCAAGAGGAGATTGGACTGCCATTTGGCTGGGGTGCTGTAGGATTTCCTGCTCAGGCAGGGGGTTGAACTTGATGACCTGTAAAATCCCTTTCAACTCTAATGATAGATAGATAGATAGATAGATAGATAGATAGATAGATAGATAGATAGATAGATAGATAGATAGATAGATAGATAGTGTTGTGATTCAGTCTGAGGCTCCTCAGGGAATGGCTGGAACTCTGCCGGCTCCATGCTCAGAGTGGGAGGACGAGGAACAGGAGGAGGAGGAGGACCAGGCAGACGGGGAAGAGGAATGTCTGGACGAGGAGGAGGGAGAACAGCCGGAGACCCCCGGGGGGGGAGCTCTCCCCAGCGAGTAGCCTGGAGTCATTAGATGAGAACGCACAAGCCATCATAGATATGAGGCAGAGAAGGGCAGCACAAAGAAGGGGACAATTAGCCAGGTATTTCCATCCCTAATAGGCAACAGCTGGGTTTGGGTGTGGTTCTCCTCAGAAAGGTTGAAAAGGCAGGCCCGCCCTTCCTGTATTGTGGAGAGTTATCTTTTGGGAATCCTGTGACCTTGCTTCGATCCTTGGCGTCTCAGATTCTGGCTTGTGGCCTCGAAGGCTGAAAACTTGGGGGAGGCGTGGGTTTTATTATCTACAGTGGTGTGTGTGCCAGCAAGAAGCCTGTTGTATTGTCTGGCCGTCGTGACTCTTCTGTGCAGTTTCACAGCATTCCAGTTTGTAAGGACAGTTTTTGTTATCTGTGTTTGTTTTCAAAGATATAAAATGATTTTGCTTTTTACCAGCGTGTCTGGCTACTCTTTTTAGTTGGTGTTGGCGTCTGGGGGAACCCAGACAGAACAGATAGATAGATAGATAGATAGATAGATAGATAGATAGATAGATAGATAGATAGATAGAAAAATAAATAAATAAAAATCCTTTCTATCACTACTTTCTACTTATGTTATGTTATTACAAATAAAATTCTATACTTATTTGACAAAAACAAACAAACAAACAAACAAACAAAAGTCTCTTTCTGAGTATTATCTAGAAAAGTAAGTAGAGGTGTTCTTAGGTAGGGGCACCACTGTATATATATAAAACGCACGAAGTAAATATATAACGCCAAAAGCAGGTTTGCCAACATGGTAGCAAGTACAAGCAAACAGAGGAGAGAATAGTTTCAGTTTCAGTTTTGAGCAGCAGACTAGTTTACAGCTTAGCACAGAGCTGCAGAGCTAAGCCACACCCAGGCTCCCTGCTGTCTCCTTGTTACTCACACAGCAAATACTGTTTCAGTTTCCAAACAGCCCTCAAGTCTCTCACACTCTGACAAGACACTAGCTAGATTAATACCAATGGACGATGCTAGGCAGAGGCAGATTTTTTTTTCTTATTTTCCTCCTCCAAAACTAAGGTGCGCCTTATACTCCAAAGTGTCTTATACTCTGAAAAATACAGTAAATTAAAAAACAACAACAAAAAAATTCAAAGGATGGACTTGATGGATGCCAAGGCCATCATTTTTCTACATTTCTATGAAAAGAGAAGATGAATTGTTGAGATACCACTTTGGAAGCATCGGCGACTGTTGCTCTTAACCCCTCTTTGCTACAGAGAGAGAGAGATTACAATTAATTACGAGAGTCTTTTTTGGATGGTGGCGGTTTGGGAAACTAACCAATAAAGGCATAAATAAAGCAGTGTCTACACGATGCTTTTACAAGGTCTCAGCTTTTGTTTATTTTATTTGTGGCGATATAACCTCTGAGCCAAGCAATGCCTGTGTGCTTGTCAAAATAAAGGCGCATTATATAAGCCAGCACCAATCTTGATTATTAGAGTGAGAAGATTCTGAATGCGCATTAAGGTTGATGTTGCCTACATTAGCTGAATTTCTGTGTTCTACAGCTTGGTCTGCTGTATATATCAAAAGCTTAACGATTCTCATCTGTGAAGAAGGTACGTCACAAACAACAGAGAGGGTGGGCACACAATTACTGCAAAATACATTTGCGTTGCATTGTTAGGATGGGTTTACAATACAGTGGTACCTCTACTTAAGAACTTAATTCGTTCCGTGACCAGGTTCTTAAGTAGAAAAGTTTGTAAGTAAAAGTATTTTTTTCCCATAGGAATCAATGTAAAAGCAAATAATGCATGCAAAACCATTAGGAAAAAAATAAAAGCTCAGAATTTGGGTGGGAGGAGGAGGAAGAAGAGGAGGAGGAGGAGGAGAGTCAACTGCCTAGAGTGAAGGGAGCGTTTCATTTCTCTGGGTGCTGGCAGAGGTTTATTCCCTCTCCAAGCGCCCAGAGAAAGGAAAATGCTTCGTTCGCTCTGGACTGCCAAAGCCTCCTTGAGCACCACCAAAAGGCTCCTCTGGCTGCCCAGAAAAGCCTGAGATGGCCAGGATTAAAGGGGGAATGGCAGGAAGCTGGCGCTCTCAAATTTCCTGGGAAAGTTTTCAGGGCTCGGTTTCTTAGGTAGCTGGGGGAAAGATCAAAAGCAACATGAGAAAATATTATTTTACTGAAAGAGTAGTAGATCCTTGGAACAAACTTCCAGCAGACGTGGTTGATAAATCCATAGTGACTGAATTTAAACATGCCTGGGATAAACATAGATCCATCCTGTTCTGTCTGGGTCACTCCAGAAGCCAATACCAACCCAAAAAGAGAAACCAGACACACTGGTAAAAAGCAAAGGCAATTTTATAAAATTCAAGAAAAACACAGGTAACAGAAAATGTCCTTACAAACAGGAAAATGCTGTAACTTCAGAGATATCCACGAAGGCAAAAGTTCATGCAGCCATACAGAATTCTTGCTGCCAAGCCGAGGCTGTAGATAGCAGACCTACACCTCCCACGGGTCTTCCAAAGCTGCTGGGCCACAAGCCAGGAACAGAGACGCCGAGAACAAAGCAGGACATTGTAACTCCGGACTGATAACACTCCACATGGCTTCAAGGGCTTGCCTGCCTTTTAAACCCTGCTAAGGAGGACCACACCCAAGCCCAGCTGTTCCTAATTCAGTGCTGATAATACTTCTTTAATTGCTCCTTTCTCTGATCTGAACGTCTCTGTCGCATGTCAATGACGGCTTGTGCGTCATCACCTAATGATTCCAAGCTACTGGCTTGGGAGAGCCCCCCCCCAGGGGCTCTCATGCTGTTCTCCTTCATCCCATTCGTGATTTTCCTCTCCCCCGTCTGACTGTTCAGCCCCCTCCTCTTCGCTGTCATCCTCCTCTGGGCATGGAGCAGCAGAGACACAGCCGGTCCCTGAGCAGCCTCAGGCTGAACCACAACACATCCTAAGATAAAATTCAGGAAATAGTATAAGGGCAGACTAGACGGACCAGGAGCACTTTTCCTGCCGCCAATCTTCTATGTTTCTATTTCTAGCAAGTCAGCTTTTGAGCCAGTCAGTTTTATCCTACTTCTTAGATACCACATTCCCTTCAGCCTTTTGTAACTGTCACAACTTTAATACTGAATCAACGGTGTTATAACTCTCACGAAAGAAAGGAAGGAATTTTTTTAAAAGTTAAATATGACATTAAAGAACCTTCCTGAGACACAGCTGGGCCTTCATAATAATAGCCAGCATAATAAAGGAGGGGAAACAGGAAATCTTTTTCTCTTCTTTCAGCCTTGCAAGCACTAAAATGGCATTCCAGAAACAGAATTCCTTGGGAGTGATTATGAAGCAGTCCTATTGCCTTCAATGAGCTCTTAATGGTCCTCTAATGGAGCTCCAGTGGTTTTGAGCACTGAAAGGAATGATTCATCCTGTGCAATTACATATTTTTTTTTGTAACACTGCATTGGCCTATGATAATACAGGCGAGGTGGCTTTTTAATCACCTGTTGATTCCTGCACATTTCTTTTCAAAGGGAAACTTAAGTACAGACAAGCATAAATCATATGAACATGCTTGGAAGATGTTCTGTCGAGCTCTCTGGTAGAATCCTCCCAAAAATGCACAGATACAAACTTCAGACACACACAGGTTTGAAAATTCAAAACAATGTTCTTTATAATGAAAATTCACTTAAACCAAGCCCTCTTTTGGGATAGCAAAGAGCACTCGTCTCCAAACAAACTGGTAATTTGTACAAGTCCCTTATCAGTTCTGAGATACTTAGCTTGCAGCTGTGAGGCAATTCACAGTCCTTCTTCTTTCACAAAGTGAAACACACTTTGCTCTGGTTTAGTTTCAAAGCGGGGGGAAATCAGCACACAAAAGGTCCAAGTCAGTAAAGCAGTCACGAAACATAAGGATCAGATAATCCTCCTCAATGGCCAAACCCACAGGCTGCTCTTTATAGCAGCCTCACTAATGACCACAGCCCCACCCAACCACAGGTGGCCTCATTTTCTTCGATAATAATCTCTCAGTTGTTGCTGCCTATGCATCGCTCTCCGCATGCGTGGCTGTATCATTAACTCTTGTTCTGAATCCAAGGAGGAGCTAGATAATTGATCTCCTTCTGAGCTGTCTGCCCCACTCTCCTCCTCCCTGTCACTCATGTCTTCTTGGTCAGAGGAGCCTTCATCATCAGGTTCCACTGGGGGCAAAACAGGCCTGCAGCATGTGGATGTCTCCCCCACATCCACAGTCCTTGGGGCAGGAGCTGGGCCAGAGCTAACCACAACAGAAGATATTTATACATACTAATGGTCAAAGCTAAATTGGCACTAGATAAGGTCAATGGAATTCAAAGGGGTCTGGACTTGAGTCTTTTGTAGCCCAGAAGGACTCCAAACTATGACATGTTTAACTCTGCCTTCTAGATCAGCCTAAGGGAGAAGAAGTAGGCAAAGTTGGCTCTTCTATGACTTGTGGACTTCTACTCCCAGAATTCCTGAGCTAGCATGATTTGGCTCAGGTATTCTGGGAGTTGAAGTCCACAATTCAATTCAATTTATTAGATTTGTATGCTGCCCCTCTCCGAAGACTCGGTGCGGCTCACAACAATAATAAAAACAATATTACAGCGAAAACAAATCTAATATTAAAAAGCACATAAAACCCTATCATATTTAAAAAAGCAAACAACATATACATACCCAAACATAAATATAAAAAAGCCTGGGGGAAAGGTGTCTCAACTCCCCCATGCCTGGTGGTATAGGTGGGTCTTGAGTAATTTACGAAAGACAAGGAGTGTGGGGGCAGTTCTAATCTCCGGGGAGAGTTGATTCTAGAGGGCCGGGGCTGCCACAGAGAAGGCTCTTCCCCTGAGGCCCACCAAATGACATTATTTGGTCGACGGAACCCGGAGAAGGCCACCTCTGTGGGACCATATCGGTCGCTGGGATTCGTGCGGTAGCAGGCGGTTCCGGAGGTACTCTGGTCCAATGCCATGCCGGGCTTTAAAGGTCATAACCAACACTTTGAATTGTGACTGGAAACTGATCGGCAGCCAATGCAGGCCACAGAGTGTTGCAGAAACGTGGGCGAATCTAGGAAGCCCCACGATGGCTCTCGCGGCCGCGTTCTGCATGATCTGAAGTTTCCGAACACTTTTCAGAGATAGCCCCAGGTAGAGAGCATTGCAGTAATCGAACCTCGAGGTGATGAGGGCATGAGCGACTGTGAGCAGTGGCTCCCTGTCCAAATAGGGCCGCAACTGGTGCACAAGTCATAGAAGAGCCAACTTTGCCCACCCCTGGCCTAAGGTCATCATAAATTACACCAGGAAAGAAGTAGTCCTTGACTTAAAACCATTCATTTAGCAACTGACCAGATTACTTACCGCCTTCTGCCGCCTGAATCCCAGCGACCGGTTAGGTCCCACAGAATTGGCCTTCTCCGGGTCCCGTCGGAAAAAAAGGAGAGGCTAGCCAAGACCAGTAATCCAGGAAGTGACAGCCGCCAATTTCCAACGGTGGAACTGTGTTCCACCCCGTCCTTCCTGCTGCCCACCCCTCGGCCCGCTCCACTATTTGAGAAACACTGATTTAGACCATTCGTATTAATTCTAAGCTGATGATGCACTTAACCCCCCCCCTCCAACTTTAGTTGCTCTCCTACACCAGGTGGAAACTCCTTGTTTGTTTTTAACCATCTGTGCAATGATGCGTTTTTTTAATTGATAACCCGGTGGATTTCAACTGCTACCTTATATAACCATCTCCTGAACCGTTGCCAGTCCAAGAACAAATCATTATGCGAAGCAAAGCTCATCCTCTCCAGTTTTATTAAGTTTGGGAAAACAGCAGAACGCAAACCTACCTCTTCCTTCAAAATCTCTTTATAAATCTGCCGAGGGCTTTTATAAAAAAGAACGCCGAATGTTCACATGTGAATCTGTGTCTGTACACACACAAAATATGAGAGTGTTCAATGGATTTTTATTACCTGGTTTTAAATCCATTGTATCTTGCCCACGGCATGAATCAGTAGAAGGACGATTTATAAATGTTAAATACAAACACACCTCATTACAGCTGGTTGTTTCATAAAGTATACACGAAGAAACCTCCCCAGATATTAACTTTGAGAGAAATGTGTTTCTATTATTCCTCTAAAGCTCTGAAGCCAAGAATCATTGATTTTTTGCAGTCCTGCTAATTTTTACTCATTTTTAGGGAGATTTGTTCCATTCACACTAGTATTCAGTTCACACATTCATATAAAGTACTCTAGTCCCGAGATTGACACACGGAGCCATATTGGAGGGCATCTGAGACTTTGCCATGATTCAGTTTCAGCAGATTTTCGGCCGTGGGAAAGGCTGTTGTTGTTGTTGTTGTTGTTGTTGTTGTTGTTGTTATTATTATTATTATTATTATTATTATTATTATTATTATCATTATTATTTATTGGATTTGTATGCCGCCCCTCTCCGCAGACTCGGGGCGGCTAACAACAATGATAAAAAACAACATGTAACAATCCAATTTAATAAAACAACTAAAAACCCTTATTATAAAAAACAAACATACACACAAACAAACATACCATACATAATTTGTAATGGCCTAGGGAAAGGAATATCCTAACTCCCCTATGCCTGGCGACAAAAGTGGGTCTTCAGTATTTTGCGAAAGACAGGGAGGGTGGGGGCCGTTCCAATCTCTGGGGGGGAATTGATTCCAGAGGGTCAGGGCCGCCACAGAGAAGGCTCTTCCCCTGGGGCCCGCCAAACGACATTGTTTGGTCGACGGGACCCGGAGAAGGCCAACTCTGTGGGACCTTATCGGCCGCTGGGATTCGTGCGGTAGCCGGCGGTTCCGGATGTATTCTGGCCCAAAGTTCATTAAAGGTCATTAAGGAGTTTACGAAAGGCAAGGAGGTCATTTAAAGGTCATTACCAACATTACTCCCCCAATGCATCTACACACACACACACACACAAATGTCCCCCCCCGCCCTCCAGAGGGTTCAGGTAGTGAGACAGTGATACGAAGAAATCTGGATAGGTTTAGTACAGACCTGGCCAAGGGGTGGCCCGCCTGCTATCTGTGACCGGCCCACCCGCTGACCGGTCCGTGGAGGTTGGGGCCCGCTCCAATGCGAGGTTGAAAGAGCTCACCGTGTCTGCCGGGACACCTCCGGTTCCGGCTTTCCTAGAAAGCAGGAACCGGAGGAGTCCCGGCAGACACGGTGAGCTCTTTCAACCTCGCACTCGAGCGGACCTCGACCTCCTACCGAGAGCGGCTGAGCACAGAAACCACGCAAACACACCAGCGCAGTGACTGTGGTGCACCGTGTTGCCGTAAAGCAAACAATTAGGGGTCTGTAGAGTGGACCTGGGTGTTTAGGTCAGGCCAGGGTCTGGGTCTTTACAGTATTGGGTAGAACTGAGTTAATTATATTAGTCCGGCCCTCTAAAACCATCCCAATTTCTCATGCGGCCCCATGGCAAAATTAATTGCCCACCTATGGTTTAGCATCTATTAGAAAACTGGATTGGTTTTGTATCTACTTGTCAGCTAGATTGGTTGAATATCTACTTGTAAGTAAGCTGAATACAGCTGACGTAAGGTTTCTGTAAATAGAAGACTGAAGATATTTTTCACTGAAGAGGAAGCTACTGTTTTATACAAACATGTCTTCATTCATTTATCTGTTCATTAAATTGGAACTCTCAAGTTGCCTTGATGCTGATCCTGACTCCCACGCCACCTCCTCTTCTGATGCAGCTGCAGGAAGGGCCAGCGGTCAACACGCCACAACACTAGGAAAAACGGACTGTGGAATGCTATCAGGGGAGATGGAGGCAATATCTTTACCCTTCGATTACGTAAGAAGGGAGAAGGATTGCTATAGAATTTCTCTTCCTAGTATAAGACTCCTCTCCCTTCGTTCCTTCCTTTGTTTGTTTGTTTGTTCCTTCCTTCCTTTCCTCCTCCTCCTTCATCTTCCTTCCTTCCTTCCTCCTCCTGCTCCTGCTCCTCCTGCTCCTCCTCCTCTTCTTCTTCATATATTTCTTCTTCATATCTTCTTCCTCCTCCTCCTCTTCTTCTTTCTCTTCTTCCTCTTCCTCCTCCTCTTCTTTCTTTCTTGCCTTCTTCTTCTTCTTCTTCTTCTCCTCCTCCTCCTCCTTCTCCTCCTTCCTCCTCCTCTTAAAAGAGCCTCCAATGCCAATCAGAAGTGAAACATGCTGATGCCTCCACATTTGAGGGTGCTCTTCATGGTCAGGATTGGTCCAGGAGCTGGGCCAAAGGTCTATGGAGATTCTCAATCACCCAGGTCATGGTTGTCCCAATGATGCTTTTTCAAGAGGCTTCAGTTCTTGAAGAACCGAAGCAGCTTCTTGGATGAGGAGCAAAATGCCTTCAAGGAAAAAAAACAAAACAAAGGAAGCCCAATGGTCTCTTGAAAAAGCACCTTTGGGACGAGCTGCCTTGAAATGGCCTGGCTGAAAACCAATTGTGGTTGGTATAGCAAAGTAGCTTTTTGTGACCTCTGGGAAGCCTTCCGCCTCTCTCTGAAGACTGCTAGATCAGTGTTTCCCAACCTTGGCGACTTGAAGGTATCTGGACTTCAACTCCCAGAATTCCCCAGCCAGCTTTCGCTGGCTCGGGAATTCTGGGAGTTGAAGTCCAAATATCTTCAAGTGGCCAAGGTTGGGAAACACTGTGCTAGATGACCTTGACGGGGAGAAACACTCACCAGTGCCAGAGAGATCTGAGAAGGCACAGCGGGGTGGCAGTAACGGTGGGCGGAAAAATGGATAATAATATCCCCCATTGACTTTGGAAACAAAACTCCAGGCCTCCTCTCTCTCTCCCCTCCCAATTTTCTCCTCTTTCATTTCTTCATAAATGCACAATAGTGTTGCCTTGGCTGCCACATCTGGGGCCAGTGACAATTGTGCCATTGTTGTCTGCTAAAGAATACCAGCCGTCCCTGGGCTTATCTGCCGACTCACTAGCTTTATCCCCCAAATGCTGGACCAATAAATATTTCAATAATGGACATCCGGCGGCAACTGGCACGACGTAAATGCTTTTCCGGCGTTGCCTCCAGAGGCATCCATTGTGCCTTGGCCCCTTCGCACAAACACAAAAACCACATTGGGCAAGAAGAGAGGCAGGAACACCCCCCACCCCAACCAAGCATGGTTCGCGCCTTTTCTTTGCTCTTATCCCAGTCGTGAAATGATCAGCCACGGTAATAAGAGGCGGCGAGGTAGAGACGGTTGTGAAATATGTTGTGTAAATGAATTATGTTGCAGAGATTATCCTCCTTGATGGAATAATTGTATTAAATTAAGCAAGGATGTTCATATGACGGATGGTGGAATTAGATAATTTTCCTCCACGATGTGTGTGTGGTGGGGAGACAGAGAAGGGAGGGAGAGAGACAGAGAGACAGAGAGGGGGGGGGGAGAGAGAGAGAAGGGGAAAGAGAGAGAGGGAGAGAGTGGGGAAGGGAGAGAGAGTGAAAGGGAAAGAGAGAGAAGGAGAGAGGGGAGAGAGAGGGAAAGAGAAAGAGAGAGAGGGAGAGAGAAAAAGGGGGAAGAGAGAGTCAGAGAGAGAGGGAGAGAGTGGGGAAGGGAGAGAGAGTGAAAGGGAAAGAGAGAGAAGGAGAGAGGGGAGAGAGAGGGAAAGAGAAAGAGAGAGAGGGAGAGAGAAAAAGGGGGAAGAGAGAGTCAGAGAGAGAGGGAGAGAGTGGGGAAGGGAGAGAGTGAGAGAGAAAGGGAAAGAGAGAGAAGGAGAGAGGGGAGAGAGAGGGAAGGAGAAAGAGAGAGAGATAATAAGGAAGTATGGAAGATAGAGAGTTAGAGAGAGAAGGAGAGAGGGGAGAGAGAGGGAAGGAGAAAGAGAGAGAGAGAATAAGGAAGTATGGAAGATAGAGAGTTGGAGAGAGAGGGAGAGAGTGGGGAAGGGAGAGAGAGAGAGAAAGGGAAAGAGAGAGAAGGAAAGGGGAGAGAGAGGGAAGGAGAAAGAGAGAGAGGGAGAGAGAAAAGGGAGAAGAGAGAGTCAGAGAGAGAGGGAAAGAGAGGGAGAGAGAGGGAAGGGGAAAGAGAGAGGGGGAGAGAGAAGAAGAGAGAGAAAGGTAGTGGAGAGGGGGAGAGAGAGGGGGCAAGAGAGAGAGGGAGATAGTGGGAGAGAGGAAGAGATACAGAGAAAGAGAAAAAGAGAAGGAGAGAGGGGAGAGAGTGGGAATGGGAAAGAGACGAAGGAAGAGAGGGAGGGAGAGAGAAAAAGGGGAGAAAGAGAGAAGACGGAGAGAGAGGGAAGGGGAAAGAGAGAGAGTGGGAGAGACAGAGAGAGGGGGTAAGGGAAAAAGAGAGAGGGAGAGAAATCTAGAAAGAGGGAGTGAAAGCAAGGGGGAAGAGAGAGACACCGAGAGAGATTTGGAGAAAAAGAATCATAAACACTTCAGGACTCTCTGCTCATATCTCTTCCTGTCTTTTTTTTTTTTCAACTGATGCAACTGGTAAAATATCCCAAAAAAGAGGGATGGGAAAAAAACTCAGAATATCTAAGAATCAACTAACATTAATAAGATATAGAAGGAGAAACGCAATGTAGAGTGTTGGACTAACATCAGGGAGAATCTGATTTGAGAAGTACCCTCCTTCCCCCAGACATTGCTTTCAAATCGTGATGTTGGAGAAGTCTCTTGGGAGTCCTCAGGACTGCCAGGAAGCCCAGTCAGACAATCCTCAAGGAAACCAACCCCAGACGTTCTTTGAAGAAGAGACCCTGAAGCTGAAACTCAAAAACTTCAGCCACCGAGTGAGAAGAGAGGACTTCACCAGAAGAGCCCTTCACTCCTCTACTCGTAACAGAACACCCTACGAAACTAGACTTACAATCCTGGGCCTAGAAAGCTTAGAACTAAGACGCCTCAAACATGATCTAAGTCAGTGTTTCCCAACCTTGGCAACTTGAAGCTATTTGGACTTCAACTCCCAGAATTCCCCAGCCAGCGAATGCTGGCTGGGGAATTCTGGGAGTTGAAGTCCAGATTGCTTCAAGTTGCCAAGGTTGGGAAACACTGATCTAAGTATTGCCCACAAGATCATATGCTGCAACGTCCTGCCTGTCAAAGACTACTTCAGTTTCAACCACAACAACACAAGAGCCCACAACAGATACAATATTAACTGCTCCAAACTTGACTGTAAAAAATACGACTTTAGTAATCGAGTTGTCGAAGCGTGGAATTCACTACCGGACTCTGTAGGATCATCCCCTAACCCCCAACACTTTACCCTTAGACTATCCACGGTTGACCTCACCAAGCTCCTAAGAGGTCAGTAAGGGGCGTACATAAGTTCACTAGGGTGCCTTCCGTCCCCTGTCCTATTGTCTCTCCTATATCTCCTATATCTTCTCTTCTATTTTTTCTGCTATTCTCTCATAGTTATATTTCACTCCTTTATTTTCTCCTCTATTCCCCCTTTAATACATTCTACCTGATTATATCCTCATGGTGTATTATTGTGTATTGGACAAAACAAACAAACAAATAAACAAATAAAGAAAAGACCCTGATGGTGGGAAAGATGGACGGCAAAAGGGGACACCAGACAATTAGATGCTTGGAGAGTATCATCGATGCAATGATACCAAAATTTGGTACCAATATTTGTCCATGTATCTACAACACTCCACGAGCTTAGTTTCTTAGTTATCATTTCTCCTCTCCTCTTAAGCCAAAAGTCTTTCCCCCCCCTCAAATCTTAGGGGAAAAAACCCCCCAAAGCCTGAAGTTTTTCTTTTGTTTTAAAAGTCTGTAGAGATTCTCAGACATCTAGGTCATGGTTGCCCCAAAGGTGTTTTATTTTCCGGAGGCACACTGGTGTACTTATGCACGCCCCTTACTGACCTCTTAGGAATCAGGAGAGGTCAAGAGTGGATAGCCTAAGGGAACAGTTTTGGGGGTTAGGTGATGACACTACAGAGTCAGGCAGTGAGTCCCATGCATCAACTACTCGGTTACTCAAGTTGCATTTCCTGCAGTCGAGTTTAGAGCAGTTTACTTTAAGTTTGTATCTGTTGTGTGCTCGTGTGTTGTTGTGGTTGAAGCTGAAGTAGTTGTTGACAGGAATTCTAAGCTATCTAAACCTAGGATTGTAAGTCTAGTTGCGTAGGATATTCTGTTACGAGAGGAGGAGTGGAGGGCAGGACACTTTTCCATAGCATTCTGCAACTTTGCTTTGAGTCATACTAGAGACTGGGGACATCAATTACCGAATTGTTGGCTGTTTCACCACCTCTAGAAATATGACTTAATCATTCTGTTTTTCCGCAGTTCATCGTCCAACACACATTTTACAGCCTGCAGCTGGCCATCGTACAAACAACAAATGCTACATTTTCTCTTTTAGATCACCAACCCCTGATCTCGTCTTTTGTTTCATCGCTATGATGTCCTGGTGCCTCAGTAAAAAATATGGTGTCTGGTTACAATGAGCCTCGTTTCTGCCTAGGAAGCGTTAGCGTTTGGGCTCCTCTCTTCCAAAACGCTGTTTTGCTGAGATAGTGAGTCGTCAGCTCGCTTTTCCAACGCGTTTGGCACAGCAATTCCTTGGTGTTTACCTCCTCAGTACAATAAAAAAGAGAAACGGCCCCCGAGTGAAATTTCTTTGGACTGCCACCATTTCAGGCTTGTTTTCCTCCGCACAACGGTACCGATCAATCGGAATAGAGCTGGAAGGGACCTTGGAGGTCGTCTACTCCAACCCCCTGCTGAAGCAGGAGATCCTATGCCCGTGATGGTGAACCTATGGCACGCGTGCGACAGGTGGCACGCGGCAGAGCCATGTCAGAGGACATGCGAGAGCCAGGGTGGCGCAGCAGGCCACTGAAGCTGATCTGTAGGTCAGCGGTTCAAATCTCATCACCGGCTCAAGGTTGACTCAGCCTTCTATCCTTCCGAGGTGGGTAAAATGAGGACCCGGATTGTGGGGGCAATATGCTGGCTCTGTTAAAAAGTGCTGTTGCTAACATGTTGTAAGCTGCCCTGAGTCTAAGGAGAAGGGCAGCATAAAAATCAAATGAATGAATAAATAAATAAACAAACAAATAAATTTATAAACAAATAAATTTATAAATAAATAAATTTATAAATAAATAAATAAATAAATAAGAAAGAAAGAAAGAAAGAAAGAAAGAAAGAAAGAAAGAAAGCAAGAAAGCAGGAAGAGGGAGATTATGAGAACGAGCCGCCCCGAGTCTTCGGAGAGGGGCGGCATACAAATCTAAGTAATAAATAATAAATAAATAAGAGGGAGATTGTGATCCCGCTATATAGAGCGCTGGTGAGACCACATTTGGAATACTGTGTTCAGTTCTGGAGACCTCACCTACAAAAAGATATTGACAAAATTGAACGGGTCCAAAGACGGGCTACAAGAATGGTGGAAGGTCTTAAGCAAAAAACTTATCAGGAAAGACTTCATGAACTCAATCCGTATAGCAAGGAGCGCAGACAAAGCAGCAGCAGGGGAAAAAAGGCGAGCCGAGCTGAGACCAGTAATCCAGGAAGTGACAGCCGCCAATCAGCTGGAGCTGCGCACAGATCTTCATTTCCGTCGGTGGAACTGCGTTCCACCTCGTCTTGCCTGTTGTCCAATCCTGCACGCACACAGCTTTTGGCACGCGAACCAAAAAAAATTCACCATCATTGTGCCATGCCATTTCAGACAAGGAGAGAAATAATTTAGAACTAAGGAGAAATTTCTTGACAATTAGAACCATTAAGAAGTTGCCTCCAGAAGTTGTGAATGCTCCAACACCCGACGTTTTGAAGAAGATGTTGGATAACCATTTGTCTGAAGTAGTGTAGGGTTTCCTGCCTAAGCAGGGGGTTGGACTAGAAGACCCCCAAAGTCCCTTCCAACTCTGTTGTTGTTAATTGTGAATCCTTTCCCCTCCAATTCAGAGTTATTCAGGAAAAAAAAGGCTAAGAGACAGAGAAAGGGAAGGAGAACCAAATGTCCCCTAACTACTGCAAACACCCTGGGAGGAAACCAGAGAAGAACTCGTGAAGTTACCCACCACCACCGAACATCGCTGCATTTCAAATGATCCGACATGAAAAAAACAGAAAGCCTGCTGATCAAAGTCGGTCACCTCTTTCTGCTGTGGATGCTACCTGTGCTGGAAGCATCCCACCACCTCGACCTCACCCCCTACAAAAGGAATTCATTTCAAACAGAAGGCAGACCAAAGCACGGTTGACATCAAAACAAATTAGCCACAGATCCCTCGTCCTGCTGCGGGTGTGCAAAAGAGAAGAAAAGAACGCAGACCCAAAAAGATAACACGCAGTCCTGAAAATATATATATATATATATATATGAGTATATATAAAAGAAGAAAGACAGGGAGAGAATGCTACCCATGTGTCAAAGAAAGGAGCTTTTTTTAAGAAAGAAAGAAAGAAAGAAAGAAAGAAAGACAGAAAGAAAGAAAGACAGAAAGAAAGAAAGAAAGAAAGAAAGAAAGAAAGAAATCAAAGAACTTGGACAATGTTCAGAGGACAGAGAGATTCCTTTTCCAAATCCACTTGGATTCCTTCTGATCTTGTGTTTTCTCCCTGTCTTGTCCAAAAAGGTAAAAGTCTCCAGAAGTTTAGCATGACTTCTTGTGAAACATAGAAACATAGAAGATTGACGGCAGAAAAAGACCTCATGGTCCATCTAGTCTGCCCTTATACTATTTCCTGTATTTTATCTTACAATGGATATATGTTTATCCCAGGCATGTTTAAATTCAGTGACTGTGGATTTACCAACCATGTCTGCTGGAAGTTTGTTCCAAGGATCTACTACTCTTTCGGTAAAATAATATTTTCTCATGTTGCTTTTGATCTTTCCTCCAACTAACTTCAGATTGTGTCCCCTTGTTCTTGTTTTCACTTTCCTATTAAAAACACTTCCCTCCTGAACCTTATTTAACCCTTTAACATATTTAAATATTTCGATCATGTCCCCCCTTTTCCTTCTGTCCTCCAGACTATACAGATTGAGTTCATGAAGTCTTTCTTGATACGTTTTATGCTTAAGACCTTCCACCATTCTTGTAGTCCGTCTTTGGACCCGTTCAATTTTGTCAATATCTTTTTGTAGGTGAGGTCTCCAGAACTGAACGCAGTATTCCAAATGTGGTCTCACCAGCGCTCTATATAGCGGGATCATAATCTCCCTCTTCCTGCTTGTTATACATCTAGCTATGCAGCCAAGCATCCTACTTGCTTTCCTTACTGCTTGACTGCACTGTTCACCCATTTTGAGACTGTCAGAAATCACTACTCCTAAATCCTTCTCTTCTGAAGTTTTTGTATGTTAATTGGGATGTAAACTTGGATGTTAATTGGGATGCTGACAATGTACGGAAGTGGTATGCTATGGCTTCCTTCAGGATGTTCTGGGCTCAATGATGGTCATTAATCGAGGACTACCTGTACAATGGTACCTTGGCACTTGACTGCTTCAAAATGCTTATAAATGACTCGGGAAACTTTCAACATATAAAAAGAAACAATAAAATACAGTAGCTTGAGTCCAATTAATTAAAACTAAGTAAACTAGTCTAAAATCCCAATGATATTAAAAATCAATCATACCCACTCAAACAACAATCATACATATTGCTTATTAACTGTCCTTACTATTGTAAGCTGTATTTTTACCTTGCCTTTTAACTATTGTTGTTTTAAAAATATCTTTATTAAATATATGTGTTAAAAATGAAACCGAGATAAATATTAATATAATACATAACATATTAATCATATATGTTGTATTATGACAGAAATAGAAGAAAGGAAAGAAGGTGGAAAGGGAGAGGATAGAAAAGATATAGTAGAAAGGGAAAGATAAGGGAAAGAAAGCCTTTTAACTATTGTTATTATTGCAAGCCACTCAGAGTCCAGTTGGAGTTGGGCGGCATATACATTTTACAAACAAACAAAATTATGTGATTTTTCTCAGTCCTCATCGGTTTTAGTATTTAGCATGTCTTCCAAAACGAATTACCAACAAGGACCGAAGTACCACTGTATACACATTCTCTAAGCTTAGATTAATGTCGTCTTTTGTCTGTGAATAACTATCTACAGTACCTTCCGCTACAGTAATCCCTTGCTACTTCGCGGTTCATCTTTTGCGGATTCGCTACTTCACAGGTTTACAAAGGGGGCTTAAATCCATTAAATCTATCAGCATAGCTAAAGGTATAGCAAGCAGGAAGAGGGAGATTGTGATCCCCTTATATAGAGCGCTGGTGAGACCACATTTGGAGTACTGTGTTCAGTTCTGCAGACCTCACCTACAAAAAGATATTGACAAAATTGAAGAGGTCCAAAGACGGGCTACAAGAATGGTGGAAGGTCTTAAGCATAAAACGTATCAGGAAAGACTTCATGAACTCAATCTGTATAGTCTGGAGGACAGAAGGAAAAGGGGGGACATGATCAAAACATTTAAATATGTTAAAGAGTTAAATAAGGTTCAGGAGGGAAGTGTTTTTAATAGGAAAGTGAACACAAGAACAAGGGGACACAATCTGAAGTTAGTTGGGGGAAAGATCAAAAGCAACATGAGAAAATATTATTTTACTGAAAGAGTAGTAGATCCTTGGAACAAACTTCCAGCAGACGTGGTTGGTAAATCCACAGTAACTGAATTGAAACATGCCTGGGATAAACATATATCCATTGTAAGATAAAATACAGGAAATAGTATAAGGGCAGACTAGATGGACCATGAGGTCTTTTTCTGCCGTCAGTCTTCTATGTTTCTATGTTTCTAAATCCATTGAAAATTTTAAATCCATTAAAATTCATAAAATTCTTCTACAGTACTACTGTACTCTATTAAAGAAACTAGTAGGATATCACATGTAGTTCCAGCTGAGAAACATTATAGAATGTCTGTTTAATGCAAAGGGTGGGTTTTAAAAGTCCAAATACTCGTTAAATACATTAAAAAATATATTTCCCCTACTTCACGGAAATTCGTTTTTCACGGGTGGTCTTGGAATGCATCCCCGCGAAAAACGAAGGATCACTGTATCCCTTAACTCAGAGGCCTTCAAACTTGGCAACTTTAAGACTTGTGGACTTCAACTCCCAGAATTTTAAGTCCAAATGTCTTAAAGTTGCCAAGTTTGGAAGGGTCCTGTGCTTAACTGCTGGTATTTCATTGTTATGGCTATGCATGGATTTTGAACTTCCTTTCAGAAATAAATTCTACGCAAACTACAAAGAAGAGGATAAAGACCATAGGTATGATGATAAAAGTGAGTAAACTTGCTGGAATGATTCTGTATTTATTTTTTTTTTACATGCCGCATATGCCTACTTTTGATCTCTTTCTCTGCAAAAAAAAAGAAGTTCATCTGTATAAAGATACTATCGGGAGGTTTTCTCACCAATTTTCCCATGGAGACCTCATGTGGAGTTTCATCTGTCACTACAACTCGACTAGTGTCATATTTATGTAAAGTGTTGGAATGCAACAGGCTTGACAGGTTCATGAAGTGGGCTGACGTTTTGTGCCAGAAAGTACAATTGTTATAAACTGATCTTCTTGTTTTCTCTGTCCGTTATTCAGTATTATTCACCTGATGGGTTGATTATCATATGAGGGATAGAAGCATGGGCGCAATTAGTACCTGGACTTTAATTTTCTGGACTTCAGCAAAGCCTTTGATAGGGTTCCACATTTGAGTATTGCCCACAAGATCATATGCTACAATGTCCTACCGGTCAATGACTTCTTCAGCTTCAACCGCAATAACACAAGAGCACACAACAGATTCAAACTTAATACGAACCGCTCCAAACTTGACTGTAAAAAATATGATTTCAACAACCGAGTTATCGAAGCGTGGAACTCATTACCGGACTCAATTGTGTCAACCCCTAACCCCCAACATTTCTCCCTTAGACTCTCCACGATTGACCTCTCCAGGTTCCTAAGAGGCCAGTAAGGGGCGTACATAACTGCACTGGTGTGCCTTTCGTCCCCTGTCCAATTGTCTTTCCTTTCTTTCAACTATCCTATATATTCTCTTCCTTTCATATATCCTCTCCTCTAAGTTCACTTTCACCCTCTTTTATATTATCACATGTCTGTCTTTCTTCCTATGTATTTGTGTATTGGACAAATGAATAAATTAAATAAATAAACAAATAAACAAATAAATAAAGAGATGATAGATAAATTAGTGAAGATTGGACTTAATCCCTGGATAGTTCAGTGAATTTGCATAGATATCAGAAGGTTGTTGTTAATGGTGAGTACTCTGAGTAGAGACTGGTTACAAGTGGTGTGCCACAAGGGTCTGTTCTGGGTCCTATTCTTTTTAATATCTTTGTGAGTGACATAGGAGAAGGTTTGGTAGGGAAGGTTTGCCTATTTGCCGATGACTCTAAAGTGTGCAATAGGGTTGATATTCCCGGAGGTGTCTGTAATATGGCAAATGATTTAGCTTTACTAGATAAGTGGTCAAAGCAATGGAAACTGCAGTTTGATGTTTCCACATGTAAAATAATGCACTTGGGCAAAAGGAATCCTCAATCTGAGTATTGTGTTGGCAGTTCTGTGCTAGCAAAAATTTCAGGAGGATTTAGGGGTAGTGATTTCTGACAGTCTCAAAATGGGTGAACAGTGCAGTTAGGCAGTAGGGAAAGCAAGTAGAATGTTTGGCTTCATAGCTAGAGGTATAACAAGCAGGAAGAGGATTCCATAATTCAACTCTGAGCAACAATTATTCCTGTCTATAGCAAACCTTCTCTTCTTTGTGGTAGCCCCTCAAATATTGGAACACTGCTATCATGTCATCCTTAATCCTTCTTTTCTCTAAACTAGACATACTCAATTCCTGCAATTGTTTTTTGTAGATTTTATCCTCCAGTCTCTTAATCATGTATTCCTTGAGCTCCTAAATGAAAGGCAACAAGTAATTCTACTTAAATAAAGAAATAAGGGTTGATCTCTTGTTGATCTTACTAAATTGATCTTGTTTGCAGTTACTCAATAATTTCCAAGCATTTCCTTTTCACAATAAAAAAAGGAAGGGAGACTTAGCTGGAGATGGCTGGTTCGATCGTTATACTAAAAGCAATGCATTTGATCAATTCTGAGACACCATTAAAAGGGAACAAATGGTCCATTATTTAATTTTCTTTATAAATCACAGTGGGCGGTTTTTGTCTACCTGAGTACCAAAATGTATTAGATCCTCAGTGGCCACAGATTAGAACTTAAGGGGGAAAAAGGAGCTTTTTCCTAATTTGAATTTAGGACAAATTCTTTGTGCAGAACTTCAATCAATGTTTTAAAAAATTGCAACCATTTCAGAATCTTGCTTTGATATCAAGCTTGAAGGGATCTTTTTTTTCCCCCTTAAAGAGCCTAAACTAATGTTTCTCAATTTTGGCCGACTATGTGGGACCTAATTGGCAACTGGGATTCATGTGGCAGAAGGTATTCTGGTCCGATACCATGTAGGGCTTTATAGGTCATTACCAACACTTTGAATTGTGACCGGAAGCTGCAAGGCAAGCCAATGCAAGCCGTGGAGTGTTGATGAGACATGGGCGTACCTGTTCTGCCAGGCTCTCTGCTAGAAGCCTCCCGAAAACTCACGGGTACAAATTTCAGACACACACACGTTTCAAAATTCAAAACAATGTCCTTTATCACAAAATTCAAAAGAAACAAAGCACCCTTTTTGTATTGCAAAGAGCACTCTTCCCCAAAACAACCTTGTCGGCTGTACAAGTCCCTTAATCATTCCTTAAGTACTTAGCTAGTAGCAGTGAAGAAACGTCACAGCCCTCCTTCTTCCCACGAAGTGAAACACACACACACTTTACTCTGCTTTGGTGTCAAAGGCATGAAAAATCCACAAACAAAGTTCAGACACAGCGAGGCACGATCCTAAAGAACTGCAATCAGATAATCTTCCACAACGGCCAAACTAGCACGCTGCTATTTATAGCAGCAGCTCTAATTACTGGAGCCCCACCCAAACACAGGTGGCCTCTCTTATCTCCTGTAATATTTCCTCAATTGGTCTCTTCAATGCATAAGTCTGCGCCTGCGTGGATCTAATACTTTGTCATTCGAATCAACCAAAGATAATGGTGATTGGCTTCCTGGGCTGTGTGCCAAGCCCCCCTCTTCCAAGTCACCCCCCACCTTCTTCTTCGTCCGAGGAAACTGCACTCCCTGACTCTGCTGGCAACAAAACAGGCCTAGGACATGTTGACGTTTCCCCTGCCTCCACCTCCACATTCCCTGGGGCAGGAGCTGGGCCAGAGTCAACCACAACAGTACCTAGGGAGGCCCATGGTAACTCGCGCAGCTGCATTCTGCACAATCTGAAGTTTCCGAACACTTTTCAAAGGTAGCCCCAAGGAGAGAGTGTTGCAGTTGTCGAACCTCGAGGTGATGAGGGCATGTGTGACTGTGAGCAAAGACTCCCTGTCCAAATAGGGCTGCAATTGGTGCACCGGGTGAACCTGGGCAACACATAGAGCATATATACATAGAATTAAATAGTATATTTTGGATGTTCAATAATAGTAAATAGATAGGGAAATTGTATATCTTTGAGGCGAGGAGAGGCCAGGTGCCCTAACCCAAACGCTTGACGTGAGTGATGTCACGTTGGCCACCTTTAAGCCAGTCACATGACCTTTAAGCCACCCCTGGTCACATGATCATCAAGCCACTCCCACCTGGTCACATGGCCAGTAACCAACGCCCACAAAATAAGCCACACCCACAGTGTAGCCCTTCACTGCTTCAGAAGCGAAAGAGTTCAGTAAAACGACTTCAATAACCGAGTTGTCGAAGCATGGAACTCATTACCGGACTCCATGGTGTCATCCCCAAACCCCCAACACTTTACCCTTAGATTATCCACGGTTGACCTATCCAGAGTCCTAAGAGGTCAGTAAGGGGTGAGTACAAGTGCACTAGAGTGCCTTCTGTCCCCTGTCCTATTGCTCTCCTATATCTCCTATACCTTTCTTCTATTCCTGTATCTCTTCTTCTATTCTTTCATTGATATGTTCCATTAATATACCTTCTTTTCTATTAATTTTTAAATATATTTTACTACGAGTATGTCCTCTATAACCTTCATCATGTATTTTACTATGTGTATATAGATATATACCCACTAAAACCCTCACTGTGTATTGGACAAATAAATAAATAAAAGGTTTAAAAACTCATTTTTGTTGCCAGGCCTGGGGTTGCTGGATCTTCCCCTGACCAACGAATGTTGTTTTGTATGATTGTTGAATGAATGTAAATGGAAGTTTTTTAAAATTAGAATTTTTAAGGATTGCTTTTTAGGTATATTAATGGGATTGATTTATTATTGTTTCTTCGTATATGTTGTGAGCTGCCCCGATACCTCGGAGAGGGGCGGCATACAAATCCAATTACAGTGTTCCCTCGATTTCTGCGGGGGATGCGTTCCGAGACCGCCCGCGAAAGTCAAATTTCCGCGAAGTAGAGATGCGGAAGTAAATACACCATTTTTTGTTATGGACAGTTCCCTTAACACTTTAAACCCCTAAATTACCATTTCCCATTCCCTTAACAACCATTTACTCACCATTATTACTGGTACTCACCATTGAATAAGACACTTAGTGATCCTGATATTTATAAATATAATTATTTATTAACGAAGACGGGCTACAAGAATGGTGGAAGGTCTTAAGCATAAAACGTATCAGGAAAGACTTAATGAACTCAATCTGTAGAGTCTGGAGAACAGAAGGAAAAGGGGGGACATGATCGAAACATTTAAATATGTTAAAGGGTTAAATAAGGTTCAGGAGGGAAGTGTTTTTAATAGGAAAGTGAACACAAGAACAAGGGGACACAATCTGAAGTTAGTTGGGGGAATGATCAAAGGCAACATGAGAAAATATTATTTTACTGAAAGAGTAGTAGATCCTTGGAACAAACTTCCAGCAGACGTGGTTGGTAAATCCACAGTAACTGAATTTAAACATGCCTGGGATAAACATACAGTAATACCCCGGTTATTGCGTCCCCGACCATTGCGAACAGGGTAATTTGCGATTTTTCAACCCGGAAGTCAAAACACCATCTGCGCATGTGTGCCCTTTTTTTCTATGGGCACGCATGCGTAGATGGCGCCCGGCAGATCAGCTGCTGGGCGGCTTCCCTGGGTCTTCCCCCTCTTGCTAGCGGGAGGGCGAGCAGCGGGCATCAGCAAGGAGTTTCCCCACTGCCCACGCAAACTCCTCGCTGCCGCCGCCCTTCGCCCGCCCACGCCGTTCATTCTCGCCGCTTTCGAGCTGAGTCCTGAAGCGAATTCGCTCCGGAACTCAGCTCGAAAGCGGCGACAGCCAGCGCGGAGAAGCCGTTCGCTGGCGCTGGCTGTCGGCGCTTTTGAGCTGAGTCCCGGAGCGAATTTGCTCCGGGACTCAGCTCGAAAGCGGCGACAGCCAGCGGGGAGAAGCCGTTCGCTGGCGCTGGCTGTCGGCACTTTCGAGCTGAGTCCCGGAGCGAATTCGCTCCGGGACTCAGCTCGAAAGCGGCGACAGCCAGCGCGGAGAAGCCGTTCGCTGGCGCTGGCTGTCGGCGCTTTCGAGCTGAGTCCCGGAGCAAATTCGCTCCGGGACTCAGCTCAAAAGCGCCGACAGCCAGCGCGGAGAAGCCGTTCGCTGGCGCTGGCTGTCGGCGCTTTGGAGCTGAGTCCCGGAGCGAATTCACTCCGGGACTCAGCTCCAAAGCGCCGACAGCCAGCGCGGAGAAGCCGTTCGCTGGCGCTGGCTGTCGGCGCTTTCGAGCTGAGTCCCGGAGCGAATTCGCTCCGGGACTCAGCTCCAAAGCGCCGACAGCCAGCGCGGAGAAGCCGTTCGCTGGCGCTGGCTGTCGGCGTTTTGGAGCTGAGTCCCGGAGCGAATTCGCTCCGGGACTCAGCTCGAAAGCGCCGACAGCCAGCGCGGAGAAGCCGTTCGCTGGCGCTGGCTGTCGGCGCTTTCGAGCTGAGTCCCGGAGCGAATTCGCTCCGGGACTCAGCTCGAAAGCGCCGACAGCCAGCGCGGAGAAGCCGTTCGCTGGCGCTGGCTGTCGGTGCTTTCGAGCTGAGTCCCGGAGCGAATTCGCTCCGGGACTCAGCTCAAAAGCGCTGACAGCCAGCGCCAGCGAACGGCTTCTCCGCGCTGGCTGTCGCAGCGAACGGCTTGTCCGCCGCCTGCCTGCCCGCTAGCGAGGAGCCGAAGATTGGGGGTGGCGCAGCTGTTTTAAAATGTTGCCGCCGGCATGGGGGGCTTGCCAGCACCCCCCGGACCCCCAACCCGGGTTTGGGGGGCTGCTAGGAAGCCCCCCATGCCGGCGGCGACATTTTAAAACAGCCGCGCCGCCCCCAATCTTCGGCTCCTCGCTAGCGCTGCGGGAGTAAAAACACCATCTGCACATGCGCAGATGGTGTTTTTACTTCCGCAGCGCTACTTCGCGAAAACCCGCTCGTTGCGGGGGGTCTTGGAACGGAACCCTTGCAACGAGCGGGGGATCACTGTATATCCATTGTAAGATAAAATACAGGAAATAGTATAAGGGCAGACTAGATGGATCATGAGGTCTTTTTCTGCCATCAGTCTTCTATGTTTCTAACAATAATTATTGATCCTGATATTTATAAACATAATTATTTATTAACAATAATTATTATTTTTGTTATTTATTTGCAAAAATTATTAGTTTGGCGATGACATATGACGTCATTGGGTGGGGAAAAACGTGGTATAGGAAAAAAACTTTTTTAATTAATAGTTTTTTAAAAACCGTGGAATAGGCTATTCTCGAAGTTCGAACCTGCGAAAATCGAGGGAACACTGTAAACCTTAAACTTTAAACCAATTAAACCTGTGGGTGCCCTAACACTGAAGGCTTTCAAAAAGAGACTGGACTGGATTTGTCTGAAATGATACAGGTTCTATTGCTTGAGAAGGAGGGTGCACTAGAACAGAGGTCCCCAACCTTTTTTGCACCAGGGACCAGCTTTAAGCTAGACCAGTTTTCCATGGCCCGGTGGTGGTGGGGGCTTTGGTCATATGGGGGTGGGGTTATGGAGGGGTGGAGCTTAGTGCATATTTATCATATAATTATGACATTTATAATGAGAATGTGATTCAACTTACCATAGGTTCAGAATGAGTGGGAGCACCAGGCTTGTTTCCCTGGATCAGTGGGAGCACTGGGCTTGTTTTCCTGCAACATGACCTGCTTGTCCCTGCTCCTGCCTGAGCACATTCTGCGAGTAGCAGCACTGTACATTGAGCGTCAGTGTATACAGCGCTGCTGCTTAGCAGCGCTACACACTGAACACCGGTACCGGGAGCCGCGTCACTGAAGCCAGTCTGCTGCCCCAGCACGCCCCACATAACATGTTCTGCCAGGGGCGTGTCAGTAAGGAGAGCCTGCCGCCCCACTCCGTCAGGAACACACCATGCTGTGCAGAAGGACCGCGTCACTAAGACCCACCCCGTGACGTACAACAGGTACCATGCTGTGCCGCGTCACTAAGACCCGCCCGATGCCCCACCCCGTCCTGCATAATGTTCTCTGCTGGGAGCTGCGAGCTGTCACGGCTATGGCAGAAAACATTATAAATCCACACAGAGCGAGCTCTGACCAGGTGCAGGGCCGCGGAGCTAGCTGTCAGCGGCGCCGCGGACCGGCTGAAAAACCCCAACGGCCCGGTCCTGGTCCGCGGACCAGTGGTTGGGGACCTCTGCACTAGAAGACCTCCAACATCCCTTCCAACTCTATTATTCTATGTTTCATGCGCTAAAAAAAAAATCCCTTCCAAATTCATTTTCAGTTCGAGAAGAGTTAAAATAATTGGCAGTACAAAAACAACAGCTAGGCCATTGGTTTCGTTTCAAAATTTTTGTTGCCCTGCACTTACACTTTTATGGGCCAGACAAAAAAAATTTTTTTTTGGCCAGCTGGATACAGCAACACAATTTGCCATTCTAATAGCCATAAAAATTGTGAGGGTTTGGCTCGATGTCCAATGCACATATATGCTATAAAATGATATTCTTTGCTGTCAGCTTTATGCATGGAGTTCTGACGCTCCATTTTTCTCTGTCTGTCATTCTTTGACTATAGGACAAATTAACACCCATGGTTCTATGTCCAGAAACTTGAAAGAAGTTGGACTTCTACTATAACAGGTTTTCAAGTGCCAGGAAAATTCAGAGATCCAGACAGTTCAAATGGGTATAAAGTTTTATTATAAGCTTAAGGTCTCTGCAAGAATCTGAATGGCCAAAGAAATTGGCAGTAGAGAAGAGTAGAAGGAATTCAAGGTAGGCTGGACTTAAATCCCTTATGGGTACGAAGGGATTCATGACTGATGACATATTTCACCCCTCCTCCAGCTCAGCCTCGTCAACTCCTACACAGATTTTAGAAACATAGAAGACTGACGGCAGAAAAAGACCTCATGGTCCATCTAGTCTGCCCTTATACTGTTTCCTGTATTTTATCTTAGGATGGATATATGTTTATCCCAGGCATGTTTAAATTCAGTTACTGTGGATTTACCAACCACGTCTGCTGGAAGTTTGTTCCAAGGATCTACTACTCTTTCAGTGAAATAATATTTTCTCATGTTGCTTTTGATCTTTCCCCCAACTAACTTCAGATTGTGTCCCCTTGTTCTTGTGTTCACTTTCCTATTAAAAACACTTCCTTCCTGAACCTTATTTATTTATTTATTTATTATTTATTGATTGATTGATTGATTTGATTTGATTTGTATGCCGCCCCTCCCCGAAGACTCTTTAACTCTCTTTAACCCTTTAACTCTCTGTTAAAATTTTCTTAACTCTCTGCCTTCTGGATTACAATTCCCACTGGCAACAACCAGCATGCCCATTTAGCACAAAGTGGGTGGTGCAGTGCTTAAAGTGCAGCACTGCAGGCTACTTCAGCTAACTGGTAGTTTTAGTTCAGCAGTTCAAATCTCACCACCGGCTCAAGGTTGACTCAGCCTTCCATCCTTCTGTGGTGGGTAAAATGAGGATCCAGATTATTGGGCGCAACAGGCTGATTTCTGTAAATCGCTTAGAGAGGGCTGTAAAAGCACCATGAAGCGGTATATAAGTCTAAATGCTATTGCTATTGCTAATGTTTCCTTCCTTCCCTCCCTCCCTCCTTCCTTCTCTCCCTCCCTCCCTCCTTCCCTCCCTCCTTCCTTCCTTTCTCCCTCCCTCCCTCCCTCCCTGGAAGAGCTGGGGTGGAGCAGGGTTAGAGTACAGCACTGCAGGCTACTTCAGCTAACTGCTAGCTGTAGTTCAGCAGTTCAGACCTCACCACCGGCTCAAGGTTGACAGCCTTCCATTCTTCCAAGGTAGGTAAAATGAGGACTCAGATTGTTGGGGGCAATAGGATGATTCTGTAAATTGCTTAGAGAGGGCTGTAAAATCACTATGAAGCGGTATATGTCTAAATGCTATTGCTATTGCTATTGCTATTCCTTCCTTCCTTCCTTCCTTCCTTCCTTCCTTCCTTCCCTCCCTCCCTCCCTCCCTCCTTCCTTCTTTCCTTTCTGCCTCCTTCCCTATCTCCCTCCCCAGAAGAGCTGGGGTGGAGCAGTGTTTAGAGTGCAGCACTGCAGGCTACTTCAACTAGAAACATAGAAACATAGAAACATAGAAGTCTGACGGCAGAAAAAGACCTCATGGTCCATCTAGTCTGCCCTTATACTATTTTCTGTATTTTATCTTAGGATGGTCCATCTAGTCTGCCCTTATACTATTTTCTGTATTTTATCTTAGGATGGATATATGTTTATCC
The DNA here is from genome assembly GCF_031021105.1 of Erythrolamprus reginae. Taxonomy (NCBI): domain Eukaryota; kingdom Metazoa; phylum Chordata; class Lepidosauria; order Squamata; family Dipsadidae; genus Erythrolamprus; species Erythrolamprus reginae. The sequence continues at coordinate 90,262,044 of NC_091955.1, read as the reverse complement.
CAGGCATGTTTAAATTCAGTTACTGTGGATTTATCTACCACGTCTGCTGGAAGTTTGTTCCAAGGATCTACTACTCTTTCAGTAAAATAATATTTTCTCATGTTGCTTTTGATCTTTCCCCCAACTAACTTCAGATTGTGTCCCCTTGTTCTTGTGTTCACTTTCCTATTAAAAACACTTCCCTCCTGGACCTTATTTAACCCTTTAATATATTTAAATGTTTCGATCATGTCCCCCCCTTTCCCTTCTGTCCTCCAGACTATACAGATTGAGTTCGTTAAGTCTTTCCTGATACGTTTTATGCTTAAGACCTGCCACCATTCTTGTAGCCCGTCTTTGGACCCGTTCAATTTTGTCAATATCTTTTTGTAGGTGAGGTCTCCAGAACTGAACACAGTATTCCAAATGTGGTCTCACCAGCGCTCTATATAGCGGGATCATAATCTCCCTCTTCCTGCTTGTTATACCTCTAGCTATGCAGCCAAGCATCCTACTTGCTTTCCCTACCGCCTGACTGCACTGTTCACCCATTTTGAGACTGTCAGAAATCATTACTCCTAAATCCTTTTCTTTTGAAGTATTTGCTAACACAGAACTGTCAATACTAACTGCTAGCTGTAGTTTAGCAGTTCAAATCTCACCACCGGCTCAAGTTCGACTGAGCCTTCCATCCTTCCGAAGTGGGTAAAATAAGGACCCAGATTGTTGGGGACAATAGGCTGATTCTATAAACTACATAGAGAGGGCTATAAAAGCACTATGAAGTGGTATATAAGTCTAAATGCTATTGCTAAATGCTATTGCTATTATTAAAGATGACAATTTGAGGAAAGTTAGACTCTTACCACCACGTTCTGTCAGGACTGAGCCAGATAAAAGACTGACGGACATTTATTCTATTTTAAAACACTAATTAATTAATGCCATCTTACATACAAAAGATATTTTCCCTCCTTTCCACTCAAAATGGTGTTCGAGGCAGCAGATGGTAATAAACTATAGATACAAATGGAATAATTACGAATATAAATTCTGCTGGGTTTTCAGTTAAAAACACGTTGAACAACACATCCTCTATTTTTTTTGAAGCTACCAACTTTTGTTCTCAGTTTATACGGTGATGATTACAGCTTGTGTCATTAAGGTGTAAGACTGGGGAGAAGGGAAACCCAAGTTAAGTCTACATTTGAATATTGTACAGGACAGCAGAGGTGAAAATAAACACCAAGTACATGAGGACTTCAGTTCCAATGGTTAAGATGATATACACTGCCCTTCATGGCACCGGACAAGATTACCTCAGGGACCGCCTTCTCCTGCACGAATCCCAGCGACCAGTTCGGTCCCACAGAGTGGGTCTTCTCCGGGTCCCGTCAACCAAACAATGTCATTTGGCGAGACCCAGGGGAAGAGCCTTCTCTGTGGCGGCCCCGGCCCTCTGGAACAAACTCCCCCCAGAGATTAGAATTGCCCTCTCCCTCCTTGTCTTTCGTAAGCTGCTTAAAACCCACCTCTGCCGCCAGGCATGGGGGAACTGAGATACACTTTCCCCCTTGGCCTTTAAAATTTTATGCATGGTATGTCTGTATGTATGATTGGTTTTTATATAATGGGTTTTAACTGTTTTTAGTATTGGATTATTACTGTTTTGTTACTGTTGTTAGCCGCCCCGAGTCTGCGGAGAGGGGCGGCATACAAATCAAATCAAATCAAATCAAATCAATCAATCAATCAATCAATCAATCAATCAATCAATCAATCAATCAATCAATCAATCAATCAATCAATCAATCAATAAATAAATAAATAAATAAATAAATAAATAAATAAATAAATAAATAAATAAATAAATAAATGGGACACTTAAAAAACAGAATATAACTCCAAGTAAATCAAACTTCTCTGAAATCAAACTGTCCACTTAGGAAGCAACACTGATTGATAGTCAATTTCACATGCTCTTGTGCAAATGGAATAGTTGTGCAAATGAAATATTCAATGAGAATATTCCATTCATTCAGATCTAGGGTGTGCTATTTGAGTGTTCCCTTTATTGTTTTGAGCAGTATACAACGATCACGGCAAATCATCACAACAAATTTTTTGTCTGAAGTGGTGGTGTTTTTCTAAAGCAGGGCGTTCGACTAGAAGACCTTCAAGGTCCCTTCCAACTCTGTTATTATACTTGTAAATTATTATAAATTTGTCTTGCCCTAGATCTGTTTAGATTCTCAATCATCCAGATTATGGTTGTCCCAAAAGTGCTTTTTGGACTTCCTTGTTTGTTCGTTTTTTTAAGACATTTCCCTTATCATCCAAGAAGCTTCTTCATCTCTGACAGGATAGGTGGGGACTGAAAGGGTTTAGGTCACTCAGATCACCCTGGATCTAAGTCACTCAGTCTCAATTATTTCCAACTTAATCCATAGAACATAGATAATGGGATTGGAAGGGACCTTGATTCTAGGTCAACTCCCTGCTCAAATAGTGGTGTCCAATCATGGCAATTTTAAGACACAATAACAACAACAACAACAACAACAACAACAACAACAACGACGTTGGAAGGGACCTTGGAGGTCTTCTAGTCCAACCCCCTGCTTAGGCAGGAAACCTTACATTACTTCAGACAAATGGTTATACAACATCTGCTTAAAAACACCCAGTGCTGGGGTTTTCACAACTTCTGGAGGGAAACTGTTCCACTGATTAATTGTTCTAACTGTGAGGAAATTTCTCCTTAGTTCTAAGTTGCTTCTCTCCTTGTTTAGTTTCTACCCATTGCTTCTTGTCCTACCCTCAGGTGCTTTGGAGAATAGCTTGACTCCTTCTTTGTGGCAACCCCTGAGATATTGGAACACTGTTATCATGTCTCCTCTGGTCCTTCTTTTAGTTAAACTAGACTGGGGAAGTCTTTCCTGATACGTTTTATGTTTAAGACCTTCCACCATTCTTGTAGCCCATCTTTGGACCCGTTCAATTTTGTCAATATCTTTTTGTAGGTGAGGTCTCCAGAACTGAACACAGTATTCAAAATGTGGTTTCACCAGCGCTCTATATAAGGGGATCACAATCTCCCTCTTCCTGCTTGTTATACCTCTAGCTATGCAGCCAAGCATCCTACTTGCTTTTCCTACTGCCTGACCACACTGCTCACCCATTTTGAGACTGTCAGAAATCACTAGCCCTAAATCCTTTTCTTCTGAAGTTTTTGCTAACACAGAACTGCCAACACAATACTCAGATTGAGGATTCCTTTTCCCCAAGTGCATTATTTTACATTTGGAAAGATTAAACTGCAGTTTCCATTGCTTTGACCATTTAGCTAGCAAAGCTAAATCATTTGCCATATTACAGACCCCTCCAGGAATAGCAACCCTATTGCACACAATTTGCCCTTTGCTTAAAGATTAATCCCAAAGCAGCATTTGAAAATCTTGTTGCCCTCAATTATAATAATATAATAATTTATGACTAGCCGGCCTCAGACTCCATTTGCAGTGCTCCTTTTGCAACTCCCAAGGATAGTTGAAAAATTTCAATCCACAAACAAATGATTCCGACAATTTCGACATCGTTGCCATGGATTTGAACATAAACTGTGTCTTGGGTGAAAAATCCCAGGATCAAAACAAGGTTAAAAAGAAAGCGACTTAAGAACTGGCGACTAATATTTCACACCGAACAGGTCCTCTCGCCCCCCACTTCCCTGTGGGGGCTTCAGACGATGCAGCGTGCCTTTTCAAGTACCCAGAGATATTTAGCTAATATTACAAGCTGTGCCAAAAATTCATGGGAGACCGGAGAGACCTTGAGAGAGGAAAAACCACACCAGGCTTAAACATTTGCACACTGACAAAAGCTGCACATATTTATATGAGGTTAAGGAAAGCATTGTGTGGCACACGACAAGACAACTGCTGTATTGGATGATTGTCTTCGGCAGGGTATGACCTCAAGCATATTAATTTTAGTTGGAGACAACGTATACAGCAGGGGTGGGAGTCACATAAATTACCTACAAGTTTGTCCAGCAGCACCGAAAATGTGACAGAGAGCACGTCTGCAATTGCAAATCATTTTTCCCTTGGGTATCGAAAGAACCCACACAATGTCTGGGGAAGGCGAAAACAGCTTCCCTCATCTTCCAGTGGCCCTCTGGAGGGCGAAAACGGCCTGTTTCCTAACTTTTGGTGGGCCCAGTAGGCTCGTGTTTGTTTGTTTGTTTATTGATTTGATTTGATTTGATTTGTATGCATTCGCTGGCTGGGGAATTCTGGGAGTTGAAGTCCAAATATCTTCAAGTTGCCAAGGTTGGGAAACACTGCTGTAGACTATGGTTTATTTATTGATTGATTTTATTGATTGATTTTGTCCATTGCACAATGAGAGTTATATTGGGTATATATATAGTAAATATATAATGAAGGTTATAAAGGATATACTCATAGTGAAATATATCTAAGAAACTTATTTATCCCTTTAATATATTTAAATGTTTCAATCATGTCCCCCCCCTTTTCCTTCTGTCCTCCAGACTATACAGATTGAGTTCATGAAGTCTTTCCTGATACGTTTTATGCTTAAGACCTTCCACCGTTCTTGTAGCCCGTCTTTGGACCTGTTCAATTTTGTCAATATCTTTTTGTAGGTGAGGTCTCCAGAACTGAACACAGTACTCCAAATGTGGTCTCACCAGCACTCTATATAAGGGGATCACAATCTCCCTCTTCCTGCTTGTTATACCTCTAGCTATGCAGCCGCTTTTCCTACCGCCCAACCACACTGCTCACCCATTTTGAGACTGTCAGAAATCACTACCCATAAATCCTTCTCTTCTGAAGTTTTTACTAACACAGAACTGCCAATGCAATACTCAGATTGAGGATTCCTTTTCCCCAAGTGCATTATTTTACATTTGTAAACATTGATTTGATTTGATTTGATTTGATTTGTATGCATTCGCTGGCTGGAGAATTCTGTGAGTTGAAGTTCAAATATCTTCAAGTTGCCAAGGTTGGGAAACACTGCTGTGTTTATTTATTTATTGATTTTATTGATTGATTTTGTCCATTGCACAATGAGAGTTATATTGGGTATATATATAGTAAATATATAATTAAGGTTATAAAGGATATACTCATAGTGAAATATATCTAAGAAAGAATAAAAGAGAAGAAATAGGAATAAAACATATGAATGAAAGAATAGAAGAAGAGATATAGGAATAGAAGAAAGGTATAGGAGATATAGGAGAGCAATAGGACAGGGGACGGAAGGCACTCTAGTGCACTTGTACTCACCCCTTACTGACCTCTTAGGAATCTGGATAGGTCAACCATAGATAATCTAAGGGTAAAGTGTTGGGGGTTTGGGGATGACACTACAGAGTCCGGTAATGTGTTCCACGTTTCGACAACTCGGTTACTGAAGTCGTATTTTTTACAGTCACGTTTGGAGCGGTTAATATTAAGTTTAAATCTGTTGTGAGCTCTTGTGTTGTTCCTAAGAGCTCTTGTGTTGTTGTGGTTGAAGCTCTGGATGGCTTTTGCCCAACTCCACAAGCGGATCAGAAATATAGAAGACTGACGGCAGAAAAAGACCTCGTGATCCATCTAGTCTGCCCTTATACTATTTCCTGTATTTTATCTTAGGATGGATATATGTTTATCCCAGGCATGTTACTGTGGATTTACCAACCGCATCTGCTGGAAGTTTGTTCCAAGGATCTACTACCCTTTCAGTAAAATAATATTTTCTCATGTTGCTTTTCCTGTGTTTCTATGTATATAGGAGCAACCGAATGACAGACATGTCTGTCATACGCCATTACCATCAGAACAGAATCTTGTTCTTTTATTACATCTGAACTCTGCCAGGTTTCTCAGCGGGAATGGTAAGTGAAATCAATGTCCTGGGTTTCCAGCCTTAGCTTTGAGGTCACAGACACTTTATCATTTCTCCGTATTATCTCCTTGCTTCGGCCTCCCCTCCTCTTTCTCTCAACCTCCAACTGGCACACAGCAGATTGAAAACAGCATGAATCAGAGGGACCATGCTGCACAATTTTACAGCCGTTTGGAGCCCCCCCCCCCGTCATTCACACACACACACTCGCAAACACACACTCTGCCTTCTCTTTGCAACTTAATTCTAGGACAAGACTGAAACTCAAAAAAAAAAAAAGAGAAGGGGGAATAGATTTTCTCCCCCCACCCCTCCCCAGGAAGGAAAAGGAGAGAAATAGGAAAAACTGCAGTGCGTTTTAAGTAATTGTGAGTTGGTGTGTGTGTGTGACTGTGTGTGTGTGTGTAATCTTCCTTTATTTCACAGGTAGGTGCTTGAGTTATTGTGAATGTTATCAAGTCAATACGGTAATCACCAAATCCCCGCAAATAAGGGCTAAAAGAAAAGTGTCATCGTTCATCTTTCTTTTATTTTTATTTTTTCCCTTATGTGGGCAACTAGGCTATTGTTTGGATGGGTGGAGGGTTCAATTCCCCCCCCCCCTTAGCTAGCAAAGTTTGGTGGAACTTATTGGACCTCTCAGTATCTGCTAGATGTAATATGGGAAGTGATCCTTGGAGAGTTGGCCTGAGAAACACAGAACCCTTGCCCAAGTCATTGTTCCAGCTGGGCTGCCTGGTCATTCCACGAAATACACATAGTGGACATTCCACCAAATACACATAGTACACATAGTGGACATTAAACAAAATTGTGACTTACCAGCCAGTAAAGGTTATGCATGGTATGTTTGTGTGAATGTTTGGTTTTATAATAGGGGTTTTTAGTTGTTTTTTATTATTGGATTGTACATGTTGTGTTTATTATTGTTGTTAGCCACCCCGAGTCTATGCAGAGGGGCAGCATACAAATCCAATAAATTATTATTATTATTATTATTATTATTATTATTATTATTATTATTATTTAGGGGAGAATTCATTACAAAGTTAGTCTTTGATCATCACGGTAATTGCCAACAGTCGCTAAATGAGGCCGTCATTAAATAAGGACAATCGGTACTTCAAAAGTAACCTTGTTCTGAAGAGAGCCCTGTGCTACTGCAAACGGATTCTTGGTCTCGTGGAAAGAAATATATTTTGAACCAACTCTTTTACCTGATATTCATTTTGGAAATTGCATGTCTGGATAGTAAATTATCTGAACTCAAATGCACCAGAACGAAACCTTAACCTCTGCACGCTCTACGGATTCGCTCTGCACATTCTTTCTTTCTTTCTTTTTTTTTAAAAAAGGAAATTCATTTTGACCTGTTCTGTATCATTTTGTTCTGCAAATATTTGGTTTAAGATTTATGTGGAATCTCTCTCTCCCCCCCCTCTCTCTTCGCCCCTCCCACTCTCCCACTCCCTCTCTCTCCCCCTCTCTCCCTCCCTCTCTCTTCCTCTCATTTCATCCCTCCCTCCTGCTCCATCTCTTCCCTTCCCTCTCTCCTTCCTTCCCTCCCTCTCTCTTTCCCTCCCTCTCTCTCTCCCTTCCCCACCTCTGTCCCTCTCTCCCCCTCCCTCTCCCCTTCCTCCCTCCCTCTCCCTCTTCCCTTGCCCCCTCCCATCCTTTCTCCTTCCCTCCCACCCTTCCTCTCCCTCCCTCCCCCTGTCTTCCCCCCTCTCTCCCCTCTCTCTCCCCCTCCCTCTCTCTCCTTCCTTTCCTCCCTCTGTGTGTGTGTGTGTGTAAGAGAGAGAGAGAGACAGAGAAACTGATTCTCTCTGTGGATGCCTGTATGCACACACCCATTCATTGATGCAGTTCTGTCTATTGCCCTTTTGTATCCAGTTTTCTTAAATCGTTGAACCTGCCTAGTAAATTGACAAATAACCTTACCGCAAAGAAGAAAAATGGAGGAATAAAATAGCATTTCTCAGAAACGTAAGAGGCTATAAGAAACGGGGGGGAGAGGGAGCAAGCAGTTGTTCTATCCCAGAAGTGTGAATTAAATGTATAACCGGAGTTTAAGTTACAGGAAGATAAATTTTAGTAGAACATCAGGGGGGGGGGGACATCTGGATGATAAGAGCAGCTTGACCATGCCAATTTACCTGAAGGCTATTAAGGTCTATTTTGATGGAAGGCTAAAAGTAGACTTGAGGAATTATCCTTCTTGAATGCTTTCGTTCTGGGTTTCCTGAATGCAGCCAATGCTGAACGAGGTGGTTTATAAGCCCTGATTTTGCAATGCAAAATCCGTATTGATTTGTGCAAACTGAAGTTGCAATAGGTGTTTTAGTGATTGCTAAGAACTGCTGTTCTAACCAGTGTCAGCTGCCACCACATGCTCGCTTGTGCTTCGATACTATTCAGTGACATGAACTCTCGGGTGGGAAAAATGTAATGGGGAAAGTTTGGATAGTAAGTGCCGTATCTCCTCAAGAAGATGCTTCAAGGTCACCCCGGGTACCAACTGCGTACGAAACTGTGCCCGGATTGTCTGTGATGAGAACATTGAGTGAACCCCATTGGTTGGTTAAGGGTGGGTAGCGGGAAGTAGCAAAGGCTGCAGTGGGGGGAGTTGATTTGGGAGCATGATTCTCAGTTCTGGCTTGGCATGATTGCAATATGCTGGACTTCTGATAAAACAATTTGTCCCCATTGCCATAGCCTTTCCATTCACCCCAAATTGGAATAGGATGGAATAGAATAGGTGAGGAGGAGAAGGGGAGCAGAGGGGAGGGGAAGGGAGGGGAGGAGATTGGATGGATGGATGGATGGATGGATGGAGAAGAGGAGAGAAGAGAATGTATCAAATGGATGGATGGATGAAAGAGGAGAGGGGGGAAGGGAAGAGATTGGATGGATGGAGGGAGGGAGGGAGGGAGAAGAGGAGAGAAGACAATGTATCAAATGGATGGATGGATGAAAGAGGAGAGGGGGGAAGGGAAGAGATTGGATGGATGGATGGAGGGAGGGAGGGAAGGAGAAGAGGAGAGAAGAGAATGTATCAAATGGATGGATGGATGAAAGAGGAGAGGGGGGAAGGGAAGAGATTGGATGGATGGAGGGAGGGAGGGAGGGAGGGAGAAGAGGAGAGAAGAGAATGTATCAAATGGAAGGTTGCATGAAAAAGGAGAGGGGAGGGTGTTGTGGTTGGCTCTGGCCCAGCTCCTGCCCCAGGGAATTGGGGGGTGGATGCAGGAGAAACTTCAACATGTCACAGGCCTGTGTTATTGCCGACAGAATCAGTTCAGAGTTTAGTTTCCTCGGACAAAGAAGAAGGTGGGAGTGACTCGGCAGAGGGGGGCTTGGCACACAGCCCAGGCAGTCAATCTCCATTATCTTCCATTGATTCGGATGAAGAAGTCTTGGACCCACGCAAGCGCAGAATTATGCATAGAAGAGACCAAGTAAGGACATATGACAGGAGATAAGAGAGGCCACCTGTGTTTGGGTGGGGCTCCAGTAATTAGGGCTGCTGCTATAAATAGCAGCATGTGGGTTTGGCCATTGTGGAAGAGTATCTGATCGCAGTTCTTCAGGAATCGTGCCTTGACTTTGTTGATTTTTCACGTCTTTGAAACCAAGGCAGAGCAAAGTGTGTGTATGTGTCTCACTTCGTGGAAGAAGAAGGGGTGTGAAGTTTCTTCACAGCTGCTAGCTAAGTACTTAAAGACTGATTAAGGGAAATTGTACAGACTACCTGATTGTTTTGGGACGAGTGCTCTTTGCAAAACAAAAAGAGTGCTCAGTTTAATTTGAATTTTGTGATTCAAAATTGTGTTTTGAATTTTCAAACGTGTGTGTGTCTGAAATTTGTATCCTTGAATTTTCGGGAGGCTCCAACCAGAGAGCCCGGCAGAACAGGAGGGTAAGGGAAGAGATTGGATGGATGGATGGATGGATGGGTGAAGAGGAGAGAAAAGAATGTATCAAATGAATGGATGGATAAAAGAAGAGAGGGGGGAAGGGAAGAGATTGGATGGATGGATGAAGAAGAGGAGAGGAAAGAATGTATCAAATAGATGGAGGGATTAAAGAGGAGAGCGGAGGGGAAGGAACGAGAATGGATGGATGGATCGAGAAGAGGAGACAAGAGAATGTATCAAATGGATGGATGTGTGGAAGAGGAGAGGGGAAGGGAAGAGAGGGGACGGAAGGGAAGGGAAGAGCCAAGAAGTGACAAGAAGAGAAGAGACGTTTCCAGTACATAAACTCTCAGTGTATATACAAACAAGGCAATACAGTGTTCCCTCAATTTTCGCGGGGGATGCGTTCCGAGACTGCCCGCGAAAGTCGAATTTCTGCGAAGTAGAGATGCGGAAGTAAATACACTATTTTTGGCTATGAACAGTATCCCAAGCCTTCCCTTAACACTTTAAACCCCTAAACTGCAATTTCTCATTCCCTTAGCAACCATTTAGATTATTACTCACCATGTTTATTTATTAAAGTTTATTAAAAAAAATATTTATTAAAGGCGGACGAACGTTTGGCGATGACGTATGACGTCATCGGGCGGGAAAAACCGTGGTATAGGGAAAAAAACAGCGAAGTATTTTTTAATTAATATTTTTGAAAAACCGTGGTATAGCCGTTTCGCGAACTTCGAACCCGCGAAAATCGAGGGACCACTGTATAATCAAAAGATACCAATAAGAGAAGATAGTAGAAAAAAATAAGAAGGATAATAGTGATAAAGCCAGACTACCTGGTTAAAATACCCTTGACATAAGACTAAGACATAAATCTTATAAGACCTTACAAGACCTGAGACCTGAGTTATTTCCACCCCCTGCACGCAAAAATCCCATGAGCATTCAACATGTGCTTTATGAGAAAGCCCAGCACCTGATTCTTAAAAGCCTTGCTTACCTTGGTTTTGGGTGGTGGGCTGGCTGTGATCTTGTCAGTGTGAATGTTGGTAGGCGATATTGCCGCACCCATGTTGCTCTGCGAAATGCCGGAGAGTTTCCCACCGGGAGACACTTGCATGGCTGCAAGTTGCGCGGCGTATAATTGCTGCAAAACAACAACGGAAGCAGATCAGCTACAGAACTTGTCCTAATTCAGAAATCCCCCTTTTAAAATGTAAACTGTATCACCAGGGAACAATTTGTAGGTGAGGTCTCCAGAACTTTTGGATTACCTGTGTACAATTACATAGATACAGATTTGTGCTGGCAATGGAAAACACTCCATCTTTTGAGTGTTGGAATTTTGGGCCCCATTTTTTAATTTTTTTCTTTTTAAATAATTAGCTTTGCCAAGGAAGAAGGTAACTGAAAGGGAGCTTATTGGGAAGAGGTGAAAAAAAAGCATTCTTTATTTGCTGATGTTTACTTAGGCATTTCAGATACCGTATCCCTCCTTTTTGCCCATATGGAACCATAAGGCAGTTGACAGTCACAGAAAAGCACAACAAAAACAACAGATGAGACAAACAAACAAACAAACGACAATGTGAAGAAGCAGCACCCAGGGAAAAAACCCTGAAAATGAAACTACATACAGCAATGATAGTGAACCTTTCCGGCACCGAGTGGATGTGTATGTGCTGGAGTGCTAGAAACTAGTGATGGGCGAACCCAACGCTGTTCGGGTTCGGCAAGTTCAGACGAACTTTATGCAAAATTCGGCTGAACCTGAACCCGAACCCGAACGGGGAATCCCTCACACGAAGAGATTCCAGGGGTGGAGCTTTGATGTCACTGGCAGGTTGCTAAGGATGCCAAGGTGATCACTTCCTGGATTCCATGGAATCCAGGAAGTGATCACCTTGGCGTCCTTAGCAACCTGCCGGTGACGTCAAAGCTCCGAATGCTGAACACAACCCCGAACTTTGCCCGAAGTTTGAAAAAATTTCGGGTTCGTGTTCGGCATACCGAGCACCGCAAAATTCAGTACGGACCCGAATTGTGCGGGTTCAGTTCACCCATCGCTACTAGAAACCCAAAGACCAGCTGGCTGGCTTGCTCATACCTGTGTTCTGACTGTTTTTTGGGGGGGCGTTTTTGCCCCCCCAAAATTCTGGGAGCTGAAGTCCAAATATCTTCAAGTGGCCAAGGTTGGGAAACACTGTTCTAGACTAAGCACTTGATGAGCCCCCTGGGAGTCGCCTCGGGTTCTTAATTTCATTCCATTTTCTTTGTAAGATCAATTACTTTTCCAAGGCTACCTTATAATGTAAAATCATAATTTGCAGAGACGTTTTGATGTTTTAAACCCCTTCCATTTGCAAAATCGTAAGTCTTGCAGGCAGCGGAGCTACTCCTGCATACTGGTCTGGAAGTAAAGCCGTCTGCAAAATGACAGCCCGCCTGCACGGGGAGGTTTTGCTCACAACTTTTAAAACCGAAACTCAGTTTGAGACAAAATATGCCCTTTCTTTTCCCCCCAAAGGAAATCTAAAAGAAAAATAACATTCTTAGAGCAAACTGAATTGGATTTTGAAAAATACGGAGGAGTCTTTGTGGCCAGCACTAGTAGGAGATAAACTAGGTGGTGTTCTCAAGTAAGGAAACACCCTTGCGTAACCTGCGAGTAGCATTTTTAGCAGCATGGTGAATCCAAAAGAAAGGAGATTGTGTGAACGAATCCTAAGGTGATTTAAAATATTAATTAATTGGGGGGTGGGAGAAAACACCTAACCAGCATCTTGTATCATGGCTCATCTACAGGGAGGCAGAACAATGCTCACAATATATAAAACTAGATAGCTTTGCTATCAAACTGAATTCCTCGGCATGGAGTAGAATGTCTAAATTCCCAGCCCACAGGCAAAATGAGTCATGTGCTGGCCACGCCCACTGGCAGTTGGAACTGAGTTCTTTTTTGGTGGGGAGGGAGAGTAGAACATCTAACTCCTTAGCATCAGAGTGTGTTAATAATAATATAAGATATAACTAATGGTCTGATCGTCATTTCTAAAAATCCTTTCTTAGCGAGCACCAAGAAGCTAAGAGGAACATATGAGCCAAGTTTCAAGTTTGTAGGCTTTGCGGTTCTGGATGTTTTGTGATGATGCCTGCGTGGTATTTCCACTCGGTTTTTTAAGATGATTCTTCTTGCACGCTGAAGAAACACATAGCAACGGTACTTCTTCAAGTCGCTGCTACTTGGGGGAAGTTATAGGCCAAGGTAAAGGAGAAGTTAGACACTGAGCGGCAACGAATGCCTACAAAAATGAAATATATACCAACATTGTGCATTCGACTATTATTTCAAGGAGAAAATAGGTCAACGAAATTAGGCACCTCTGCTGAAGATGCTTCCTATTGTAATGCTAAGTGATACCAGGTTGCGTGCAATAATAAACTAGAGCAAGGACAAGCAGGCATCAACATTGTGTCCAATGTTAAAATTCTGCAGTAGTATTGAGTGATCTCCTTTGAATGTTGGACTGCTAGTGTAGAGCGGTCAACGAAGGTTGAAGAGCATCCAACTGTAGAATGCATCCTACAAAGGATACAATTTCCAAGTAGAAGTTTCAAGGTGATTAAAGGATGGTGCAAATAATAATAATACTCTTAGTTTTTACAGTGGTTACCAAAAATATAAGACTGATGCGTAGTGTATGAACGATTATGGCTCCATTTATCCTAGCGAGAGGGAAGGCGATCTTTTTGGGATTAGAAATAGCGGTTTAATTTTTTTTTCAGCCTCCAAAGGACAACATATGTGTAGCCAATGAGTTACACAGGAGAAGCAATCATATGCACTACTATTAATCTCATTGTTCCATTCACCCATCTTCTCCCACTAATGACTGTATGACTGTAACTTGGTTGCTTGTATGCTTACAATTTATATTACTGTAATTGGTTCCTAATATGATTTGATTGTTTATTTGTAGCTGGACTATCATTAAGTGTTGCACCTTATGATTCTTGACAAACTTATTTTTTCTTTTATGTACGCTGAGAGCATATGCACCAAGACAAATTCCTTGTGCGTCCAATCACACTTGGCCAATAAAATTCTATTCTATTCTATTCTATTCTATTCTATTCTATTCTATGTGAACTGAGAGCATATACACCAAGACAAATTCCTTGTGTGTCTAATCACACTTGGCCAATAAAATTCTATTCTATTCTATTCTATTCTATGTGAACTGAGAGCATATACACCAAGACAAATTCCTTGTGCGTCTAATCATACTTGGCCAATTAAGAATTCCCTTCCCTTCCCTTCCCTCCTCTCCTCTCCTCTCTTGTCTTTTCTTCCCTTCCCTTCCATTCCATTCCATTCCATTCTAAAAGAACCACATAATTGTATGGCACACATACAAAGGAAATATGTAATCAAATTTGTAAGATATGAAGGAATTCAAGTAGCTATAAAATTTATAGGTTACATTTTGAAATACATTAGATCATGAGAATGGAATAAATATTCTAGATATTGATATCTAGGCCATTTATCCAATTAATTGCCATATTTGTTAGTTCAACTCCCTGCTTGAATAGGGAGATGGACTAGATGACCTCCAACACTCCTTCCAACGCTGTTCTTCTGAAAATAATTTGAGTGGCATGCAGAGTCCTTTGGCAGTGGGTGGCATACCAATAAAATAAATACAGTAGTCTCGATCATCCGTCCTTCGGTCACCTGACATTCTAGATTATCTGACGTCACGGCTGCTTGGGGGGCGTGGCTATAAGCATTTCCGCACTTCCAGAAAGGCCCCCAAACATGGCAGCCATGACGGGGAAGGCGTCCATCCATCCAAGCCAGGACAACCCGGCCACAGGATCTCAGCGGACATTTGAAAACCATCGGAATTGACAAAATCTCCATCTGTCAATTGCAAAAGGCCGCTTTACTGGGATCGGCAAACATAATTCGCCACTACATCAAGCAGTCCTAGGTGCTTGGGAAGCGCCCGACTGGTGATGAAATACGAAATGCAGCATAGTGATCTCGTTTGCTGTGTTGCTTTGACATAATAATAATAATGATGATGATGATAATAATAAAGCGTATTTCTCCTCTACCCCTGAGGAGCATCTGACTAATGAAAATACAGCCCATTCCTACCAAAACTCACGTGAATCCATGCCTGATTTCAAGGCTTTTTTAGACCCTCTGGATTATCTGACATTTTCGGCTATCTGAGTATCAGCCCACCTGTTTATGTCATATAATCAAGACTCTACTGTAAGTAAGTAAGTAAGTAAGTAAGTAAGTAAGTAAGTAAGTAAGTAAGTAAGTAAGTAAGTAAGTAAACAAACAAACAAAAAAACAAACAAACAAATAAGTTTTCAAACCGAAAGGTCTACAAAACACCTTAATCAGCTAAAAAGAACTACCAATTTCACTCTCTAAAGTTCAAAGCAGACAAATATTTTATGAACCAGTGGCCACAACAAACTTCAGGTTATATAACTTTTGGGGTTATAAAACTGCAGGGAGGGCAGGGGGAAGGAAGGGACAGAGAAAATGACATCTGACACGAACCCCCTGGGAAAATCAGAACAGATGATAAAACGGTGCAGTTACACTATGTCGATATAAGCTACGAAATTAACTACCAGGAGATACAACGGTGGCTGGAACCCAAGCAGTTTTAAAAGGAAATTAGGCAAAAATTAAAGAAGAGAAGGCTAGCAATGGTTAATGGTCATGCTGGCTAGATATTACCTCCAGTGTGAGAACAAAGAGATCCATGAATACCAATTGGTAGTAAGCAACAGGAGTTGGACTTTTGCATTTGTCTCCTGCCTATAATCTTTCCACAAGCATTTCCTTGGCTGTTCTCTAAACCGAATCCTAAAAGACTTTAGGATGCTTGCAAGGTTGAAAGCAATAAGGGGCTGTTGCCCTGATGTGGGGGGAGGATATGCAGTGGGGTGGTAAGTTTATGCACTATTTCTTGAATACTTAATAGGTTTTTTAAATTGTCCTTCCTTCTCCAGTACCTTAATATCAACCTTAATTACTTTTAAATTAGGAAATAATTAAATAGTATGTTTTACCCATAAATGCTTTAATCATTTTAATCATTATTTAGAACTGAACTTTTATAGCAATGAAAGAAAATTGAGCTACTTGCCTAACCTGTTATCATATTGAACCCTTGTGGGTTCAGTACAAAACCTTAAAATGTGACTGTGCTCCTCAACAAATCATGCTGTCTATATTTTGTCCTTTTGGTGGCTATTCAAATGATGTGACTTAATCAACTGAAAGAGTCCAAGCACCTATTTGAAAAACTATCTTGGTCGGTAAGGCATTCCCACCCAGTCACATGACCTTTAAGCCACTCCCGGTCACATGACTGCCAAGTCACTCCCACCTGGTCACATTTATTTATTTATTTATTATTTGGATTTGTATGCCGCCCCTCTCCGAAGACTCGGGGCGGCTCACAACAAGTGAAAAACAATCCAATACAATCCAATTAATTAAAATATTATAAGTTTAAGAAAATCCCCAATACTAACATACACACATACAGGCATACCATATATAACTTCAACGTGCCCAGGGGGAGATGTTTAGTTTCCCCATGCCTGACGGCAAAGGTGGGTTTTGAGGAGTTTACGGAAGGCAGGAAGAGTAGGGGCAGTTCTGATCTCCGGTGGGAGTTGGTTCCAGAGGGCCGGTGCCGCCACAGAGAAGGCTCTCCCCCTGGGGCCCGCCAACCGGCATTGTTTAGTTGACGGGACCCGGAGGAGGCCCACTCTGTGGGACCGAATCGGTCGCTGGGATTCGTGCGGCAGAAGGCGGTCTCGGAGATATTCTGGTCCAGTGCCATGAAGGGCTTTAAAGGTCATAACCAACACTTTGAATTGTGACCGGAAACTGATCGGCAGCCAATGCAGACTGCGGAGTGATGGTGAAACATGGGCATACCTGGGTAAGCCCATGACTGCTCTCGCAGCTGCATTCTGCACGATCTGAAGTTTCCGAACACTTTTCAAAGGTAGCCCCATGTAGAGAGCATTACAGTAGTCGAACCTCAAGGTGATGAGGGCATGAGTGACTGTGAGTAATGAGTCCCGGTCCAGATAGGGCCGCAACTGGTGCACCAGGCGAACCTGGGCAAACGCCCCCCTCGCCACAGCCGAAAGGTGGTTCTCTAATGTCAGCTGTGGATCGAGGAGGACGCCCAAGTTGCGGACCCTCTCTGAGGGGGTCAATGATTCCCCCCCCAGGGTAATGGACGGACAGATGGGATTGTCCTTGGGAGGCAAAACCCACAGCCACTCCGTCTTATCCAGGTTGAGTTTGAGTCTGTTGACACCCATCCAGGCCCCAACAGCCTCCAGGCACTGGCACATCACTTCCACCACTTCGTTGACTGGGCATGGGGTGGAGATGTAAAGCTGGGTATCATCGGCATATTGATGATACCTCACCCCATGTCCTTGGATGATCTCACCCAGCGGTTTCATGTAGATGTTAAATAGCAAGGGGGAGAGGACCAACCCCTGGGGTACTCCACAAGGGAGAGACCTCGGAGTCGACCTCTGACCCCCCACTAACACCGACTGCGACCGGCCAGAGAGGTAGGAGGAGAACCACTGAAGCACAGTGCCTCCCACCCCCAACCCCTCCAACCGGTGCAGAAGGATACCATGGTCGATGGTATCGAAAGCCGCTGAGAGATCGAGGAGCACCAGGACAGAGGATAAACCCCTGTCCCGGGCCCGCCAGAGATCATCCATCAACGCGACCAAAGCGGTTTCCGTGCTGTAACCGGGCCTGAAGCCCGACTGCTGGGGACCTAGATAATCGGCTTCTTCCAAGGACCGCTGGAGCTGGAGTGCCACCACCTTCTCGACAACCTTCCCCATGAAGGGAAGGTTGGAGACTGGACGATAGTTGTTAAATACTGCTGGGTCCAGGGAAGGCTTCTTGAGGAGGGGGCGCACAAGCGCTTCTTTATAGAGTGATGGAAAACTCCCCTCCCCAAGGAAGCGTTGGTAATCTCCTGGGCCCAGCTCCGTGTCACCTCCCTGCTGGCCGAGACCAACCAGGAGGGACACGGATCCAGTAAACAGGTGGCGGAACTTACAGCTCCAATGGCCTTGTCCACTTCATCAGGTGTCACCAGATCAAACTCCTCCCAGACAGGTGGACAAGTACGTGCCCCAGTCACCTCGACTGACTCGTTGTCAGTCGACTCTGTTTTACAATTGGAGTCGAGGTCGGCCCGGATCTGAGCGACTTTATCAGCGAAAAACGTGTTAAACTCCTCGGCACTACTCTGCAAGGGCTCCCCAACTCCCCCCTGGTTAAGAAGGGAGCGGGTCACCCTAAACAGAGCGGCCGGGCGGGATTCCGCTGATGCAATCAAGGCGGCATGGTACGCGCATCTTGCCGCCTTGAGCGCCACTTTGTAAGTCTTAATAAAAGCTCTTACAAGTGTTCGATCAGATTCAGACCTACTCTTCCTCCATCGCTTCTCTAGACGTCTCTTTTGGCGTTTCAACTCCCGGAGCTCCTCGTTGAACCATGGAGCTCTACGGGGTCTAGCGCCACGGAGAGGTCGCAAAGGCGCAATCCGGTCGAGAGCCTCCGCAGCAGCCGTATTCCAGGCCTCCGCAAGAGACTCTGCCGAACTGTGGATGAGTGCCTCTGGAATAACCCCAAGCGCCGTCTGGAAACCCTCTGGATCCATTAGGCGTCTGGGGCGGAACATCTTCATTGGTTCCGCCTCCGTGCGGGGAAGGATTGGAGCCAGGAAGTCAAGCCGTAGTAGAAAATGGTCTGACCATGACAAAGGCACTGCTTCTAAGCCCCTTAGTCTCAGACCATTGCTCAGTTGCTCGGAAAGGAATACCATGTCAGGTGCGTGCCCCCCCTCATGAGTTGGACCCCGTACTACTTGAGTCAGGTCCATGGCTGTCATGGTGGCCATGAACTCCTGTGCCAACCCCGAGGTTTCGCCGAGTGACGGCAGGTTGAAGTCCCCCAAGACAATAAGTCTGGGGAACTCCACCGCCAACCCGGCTACCTCCTCGAGTAGCACAGGCAGGGCTTTTGACACACAGCTGGGAGGCAGGTACGTGAGAAATAAGCCCACCTGAACCCCTAAGTCCAACCTCATCAAGAGTGACTCGCAACCCGCAATTTCCGGAGCAATGAGTCCACGTAGGCAAAGGCTCTCCCTGGCTATAATAGCCACTCCTCCCCCCCTTCCCTGGGGTCGAGGTTGATGCCATATCTGAAACCCAGCTGGGCAAATTTCGGAGAGAGGAACACCTCCCTCCGGGCCCAGCCAGGTTTCAGTGATACATGCCAGGTCGGCCTCCTCATCCAGGATCAAATCCCGGATGAGGAGAGCTTTATTTACCACCGACCTGGCATTAAGCAGCAGCAACCTGAGTCCAGGGCCAGAGTTACACTCATCACCAGTACCCAAGATTGGGCTCACAGAGTTGGAACAAGGGACCGTTATTAAGCAACGGTCTCTTGTTCCCCTGGAACGGCTAACTCTGTGACCCCCGCCATATCTGCCTCTCCCCAGCAACACAGGGATATTCCGGCCCTCTGCCACCCCAGAGATCAATGCCCCTTCCTCCCCTGCCTCCCGAGTGTCAGGTGGGCCAATTCTGTCACTCATACTACTGTCACTCATCCCATCCATACCATATTCCCACCCACCCCAACCATCACACTCATACTCATTCATTCCATATACAACATTGAATCTACTCCAGTCATCCATTAATTAGAACCCCCCCCCAATATTAAAAGAGGATTAAATTAATAATAGATAAAAATGCTGATAGAATATAGCACAGTATAATACATATAAATAGAATAAAAAGTTCACAAGATTAATAATTAATAAAATAGTATAAAATGTTAAAAATGGTATAATCAGTTCTTAATATTAATTATTAGCTAATCGTCGGTTAATCAATCGGCCAGCAAGCCACTCCTATCTGGTCACATGACCAACAAGACACACCCACAACATAAGCCATGCCCACAGTGTGGCAGTAAAAATTTTGGCAGCCCATCACTGGTTGAAGGTCAGAATCTTCCCAAACCTTCCTCTGTTCCCCAAAAGAACAAAGGGAGAAATACAGTGATACCTTGTCTTACAAACTTAATTGGTTCCAGGACGAGTTTCGTAAGGTAAAAAGTTCATAAGATGAAACAATGTTTCCCATAGGAATCAATGGAAAAGCGATTAATGCTTGCAAGCCCCAAATTCTCCCCTTTTGCCAGCCGAAGCGCTCGTTTTCGTGCTGGTGGGATTCCCCTGAGGCTCCCCTCCATGGGAAAACCCACGTATGGACTTCCGCGTTTTTGTGATGCTGCAGGTGAATCCCAGCAGGGGAATTGCAAATGCTGAGATTTCGCAGAGGCTTCCCGTGCTGGGAAACCCCACCTCCAGACTTCCGTTGCCAGCGAAGCACCTGTTTCTGCACTGGTGGGATTTCCCTGCAGCATCGCAAAATCCGGAGGTGGGGTTTCCCATGGAGGGGAGCCTCAGGGGAATCCCACCAGCGTGAAAACAGGCGCTTCGGCTGGCAATGGAAGTCCGGAAGCGGGGCATCCCAGCGGTGGTGGGATCATAAGTTGAAAATAATTCGTAAGAACAGGCAAAAAAATCTTAAACCCCGGGTTTGTATCTCAAAAAGTTTGTATGACGAGGGGTTCGTAAGATGAGGTATCACTGTATTGCATTTGCAAAACTTTGGAAACCCCAGTAAACCCACCCACCCCCACAAAAAATACTTGAAAATGTGCGGACTCCAACTCCCAGAATTCCCAGCAAGGGGAATTCTGGGAGCTGAAGTCCATCTATTTTTGAGTCACCGTAGTCGAGAAACATCGGGATCAAGGCTCAAGAAGCCACTAAAAAACAGGACAGAAATCCCCCAGACTGAAAAAAAGAATCAGTGGAGGTGAAATATGGAATGGAGTCATCTGGAAAAGGGCTGGAGAGACTTTCTGCCGAGCTGGAAGTTCTTGGTGGTGAAACATTCAGTACTGGAGTGAAATGCTCCCAGTTCGCTTGTGCCTGTCGGTCGTCGGAAAGCTAGTCGCAAAGGCCGCGCCAGGCTCCGCCCACCTGCCCGGACACTGCCATTTGGGTTCTTTTACCCTCTGTGTATTCACAAAACATTCTGAATGAATGAATGAATGAACGAAGGGAGGAAGTGAGGGAGGGAGGGAGGAAGGAAGGAGGTTAAAAGAGACAAAAGTAATAGAAAAGGGAAAAAGAAGTAAAAAGAGGGAGGAAAGGAAGGAAAAGAATGGAAGGAAGGAAGGAAAGGGGGAAAGAAGGAAAAGAACAAAATGAAGTAAGTTAAAAGAGAAAGTAATAGAAAAGTGAAAAAGATGTAAAGGGGGGAGGAAAGGAAGGAGGAAAGGAAAAAAACAAAAGGAGGGAAGGAAGGAAGGAAGGAAAGAAAGAAGGAAAGAAGGAAAAGAAGAAAAGGAAGTTAATATGTTAAAAGAGACAAAAGCAATAGAAAAGTGAAAAAGAAATAAAGGAAGGGAGGAAAGGAAGGAAGGAAGGGAAAGAACAAAAGGAGCGAGGAAGGGAAGGAAGGAAAGAAAGAAGGAAAGAAGGAAAAGAACAAAAGGAAGTAAATACGTTAAAAGAGACAAAAGCAATAGAAAAGTGAAAAAGAAATAAAGGAAGGGAGGGAGGAAAGGAAGGAAGGAAGGAAAAGAACAAAAGGAGCGACGAAGGGAAGGAAGAAAGTAAAGAAAAAAGAATAGAAACAAGAAGGAAGGAAGAAAAAGAACGAAACAGAGTAAGTAAGTTAAAAGAGGCAAAAGCAATAGAAAAGTGAAAAAGAAATAAAGGGAGGGAGGAAAGGAAGGAAGAAAAGGAACAAAAGGAGGGAGGGAGGGAAGGAAGGAAAAGAACAGAAGGAAGAAAAGAAAGAAAGAAAGAAGGAAGGAGAAGAAAGGAAAAGAAAAGGAATTCTACTGGTATTTATTTCAAATATTTAAGACCCACAAACCGAATATCTAGCTTCTGCATAATCACAGACTTGGCAACGGATCCAGAGGTCACAGGCCAAGGCAAGCTGCCATTTACTTATTTGTTTCTATATTTCCACCCAGCTGACCACCCAGTGGCTGGGACCCAAGGCCACCCTTCCACCCAGCAGTCCTGGACCAGCACTGCCTGGGTTTTGCTCCCTTCTCTCTCGAGCATCTTCTTCTTATAGACCTGCCACAGTTTTGTATGTGTGCGTGTGTGAGAGAGAACGAAATGTGCAATATTGCAGGATGGGGCACAGCATGTTCATATTTTTAGACAAAATTGAACTTTGACATTATTGAATCTGTCTGTTCGAATCTAATCGTTCCAGGGCAGGACAACGTCTGGCTCGGGACCAGGAAGGAAGGACACTGCGATGACCGCACGCTGTGAGGCAAGATGGTTAACTGACAACATTTTTGAAGAGAATGAAAAGTTGGGGCGCCCTCCAGCAATCAAACAAAGGGCCGTGTCTACTCAAAGGTCTCTCGCGGAGAGCTCCAAAATTTGGATTAATCTTATGCTCCAAGGGACGCTGCCAACAGTCTCTATGGCAAAGCAGTGTAATGAAATACAATCTGTATTTTGCCATTTGCCCAGAAAGTGTGCGTTCACCATGTCTTGAGTGTCTTTTTCTAATGGTGGAGTGTTTAAATCAGTGGATCCGAAGCCAATTTAATTTGTGCATTTGTTTCATAAATTGTGTAGGGGGGGAGAGAAATACACAGAAAGTGGGAGGAAAAAAAACAACCCTTGATTATTCCATAATCTGTTAAAATAGAATGGCTTTTCGCTGTTGCGTCGAAGGAGATTCTCACCATTGAAGGGTTGCAAATTTCTTTTACTACCACACTGTGGGCGTGGCTTGTTTTGTGGGTGTGGCTTGCTGGCCATGTGACCAAGTGGGAGTGGCTTGGTGATCATGTGACCGGGAGGGATGGCTTAAAGGTCATGTGACTGGCTTAAAGGTGGCCAACTTCGGGTATAATTTTTTTTTATTTTCTCCACCATAAAATAAAACACTGATAGTTATAAACACAACAGCAATGATTAAAATAAATCATATGTAAATAAATAAATCATATATTTTATTTTCTTATCACTCACTCAATGGAGGCTCTTATCTCTCCTCATCTAAACATTTCTATTAACTTTATACAACATTGTCAATTCCTAAAATTCTAAATAAAATTTTTTCTTCTCCATCTTACTATAAAAAGTTACATTAGATCAATGCAAACATTAATAAAATCTCTTTTATCTAAATTTTAATATTGTATCATATAACTAATAAAAATTATATATATAATCTTTAATAACTGTTGCGTCTAAGTAGATTGTCACCAGTGAAGGGCTGTAAACATTTTTACTACCACACTGTGGGCATGGCTTGTTCTGTGGGTGTGGCTTGCCAGCCATGTGACCAGGTGGGAGTGGCTTGTCGATCATGTGACTGGGGGATGGCTTAAAGGTCATGTGTTGTTTGAGTGTTTGCTTTAGTTTTTTGAGCAGTGTATTCGGAGGGCTATGGATCAGAGGTGGGTTCCTACCAGTTCTAACCCATTCTTTGGAACGGTTAGTAATCCGGTGATGATGTCACAGAGCCGCTACCGTATTTTATTTATTTTATTTATTCTTTGTCCAATATACAATACATATGGAAGAGAATAGACATTAAGTAATATATATAACGATAGAAAGTAAAAAGAAGAGAAGTAGATGGGAGGGAGAGAATATATATGATATAAGAGATGAGGAGAGAATATATATGATATATATATAGATAAGGAGAGAATATATATGATATATGAGATAAGGAAAGACAATTGGACAGGGGACGATAGGCACATCAGTGCACTTATATACGCCCCTTACTGGCCTCTTAGGAACCTGGAGAGGTCAATCGTGGAGAGTCTAAGGGAGAAGTGTTGGGGGTTGGGAGTTGACACTATTGAGTCCGGTAATGAGTTCCACGCTTCGACAACTCGATTGTTAAAGTCATATTTTTTACAGTCAAGTTTGGAGCGGTTAATATTAAGTTTGAATCTGTTGTGTGCTCTTGTGTTGTTGCGGTTGAAGCTGAAGTAGTCATTGACTGGAAGGATGTTGCAGCATATGATCTTGTGGGAAATACTTAAATCTTGTTTTAGGCGCCGCAGTTCTAAGCTTTCAAGACCCAGGATAGATAGTCTATTTTCGTAGGGTATTCTGTTTCGAGTGGAGGAGGGAAGGGCTCTTCTGGTGAAATATCTTTGGACGTGTTGATGTCTGAGATGTGGTATGGGTTCCAGACAGATGAGCTGTATTCGAGAATGGGTCTGGCATAGGTTTTGTAGGCTCTAGTCAGTAGTGTGAGAATGCCAGAGCAGAAGCTACGTAGGATCAGGTTAACAACTCTGGAAGCCTTTTTGGCGATATTGTTGCAGTGGGCTTTAGCACTTAGATCGTTTGATATTAGTATTCCAAGGTCTTTTACTGAGTGTGGGTTGGCTGCGAGAATTTGTTTATTTGTATTTGTATGTGTCTCCCTGGGCCCCGCCATCTGGGATTTTGCTTCTGCGCATGTGCAGAGGCTAAGTTTTGCTTCTGTGCATGTGCAGGAGCTATTTTTTGACTGCTGTGGGATTGCTGCAGCATGACCCTGAGAGAACCGGGAGCGAAAGGATCCAGAACCCACCCCTGCGATGGATTCCTTCTCCCAATCTAGAGCTCGCCGAGAATCAATTTTCAGCAATTACTTATAATCATTCACACAGAGTTAAGATGCAGGACCGTGCAATGCAGACAGATGGAACAATCCTGAGCCTTTTTCATTTCATACATCATGCATTTTCTAAAATAATAGTAGACCCTAGAGAATTTAGTGCAAATCTACAGATTGCCCAACATATTCCAAACCTTGAAAACAAAATGCATGTGATAGATTAATAGGGATATGATAAGCCTAAGAAATCTTTAAAAAATATGCAGGCCATCACCTTTCTGTTGATTTTCAAGAAATCCAACTGAGATGGAGAACACAGTATTTTTCCTTCCAATATACAGCACTTCAAAGCTTCTTCACCTTTATCCATTCTGTTGAGTCCCCCCCTCCCTGTAGTAAGATGCAACTCTGCAGTTTATGAAATACTTATTGTGTCTAAAAGAGGGATTATTATTCATGGACTTCACACTTATTTATGATGCAATCTTATAAATAGTAACCCAGGGGCTAACTGTCATTAAACTCAGAGTAAGATTACACTCCTTGTTTACTTATTTGCATTATTTCCTCCCATATCTATTGACGGTGGTTATTCCATTTGAACCTCGTGATAATTCTGTATAACAGGTTGACAGACAATTCGAATGCTGAATAGTGTCTATATACCATACCTTACACACTAATATCTGCAAAACTATTCTTAGGACATTAATCTTCAGGTCTTAAGAAAATGTTGTCAAACCGAAGGCAACATCTATAATCCTTACTTTATTTGAAACGGCAATCGTCATTGAAACTTTTCAAAAGATTGTGAAACAGGACGTGGCGTAATAGCTTGGCCACACTTCTTATGTTCAGTTCAATTCAATTCAATTTATTAGATTTGTATGCCGCCCCTCTCCGAAGACTCGGGGCGGCTCACAACAATAATAAAAACAGTATAATAATGGAATAATAAAATTTTAGTAAAAAACCCCAACAATTTAAAAACCATACAACACATACATACCTAACATAAAATATAAGAAAGCCTGGGCGAGATGTCTTAATTCCCCCATGCCTGGCGATATAGGTGGGTCTTGAGTAACTTGCGAAAGACAAGGCGGGTGGGGGCCGTTCTAATCTCTGGGGGGAGTTGATTCCAGAGGGCCGGTGCCGCCACAGAGAAGGCTCTTCCCCTGGGGCCCGCCAAATGACATTGTTTGGTCGACGGGACCCGGAGAACGCCAACTCTGCCGCCCCGAGTTTTCGGAGAGGGGCGGCATACAAATCCAAATAATAAATAAATAAATAAATAAATAAATAAATAAATAAATAAATAAATAAATAAATAAATAAATAAATAAATAAATAAATAAATAAATAAATAAATAAACAAACAAACTCTGTGGGACCTTATCGGCCGCTGGGATTCGTGTGGTAGAAGGCGGTTCCGGAGGTATTCTGGTCCAATGCCATGAAGGGCTTTAAAGGTCATTACCAACACTTTGAATTGTGATCGGAAACCGAATGGCAGCCAGTGCAGGCCACGGAGTGTTGTAGAAACGTGGGCGAATCTAGGAAGCCCCATGATTGCTCTCGCATTCTGCACGATCTGAAGTTTCCGAACACTTTTCAAAGGTAGCCCCATGTAAAGAGCGTTGCAGTAATCAAACCTCGAGGTGATGAGGGCATGAGCGACTGTGAGCAGTGACTCCCTGTCCAAATAGGGCCGCAACTGGTGCACCAGGCAAACCTGGGCAAACGCCCTCCTCGCCACAGCCGAAAGATGGTGTTGCAATGTTGTGATGCCATATTTATTTATTTATTTGTTTGTTTATTTATTTATTTATTGGATTTGTATGCTGCCCCTCTCCGGAGACTTGGGGCGGCTAACAACAGTAATAAAACAACGTACAATAATAATCCAATAAATACTAAAAATGATTAAAAAACCCATTAATATAAAAAAACCAAACATACATACAGACATGCCATACATGAAATTGTAAAGGCCCAGGGGGAAAGAGCATCTCAATTCCCCCATGCCTGCCGGCAGAGGTGGGTTTTAAGTAGCTTACGAAAGGCAAGGAGGGTGGGGGCAATTCTAATCTCTGGGGGGAGTTGGTTCCAGAGGGCCGGGGCCACCACAGAGAAGGCTCTTTCCCTGGGTCCCGCCAAGCGGCATTGTTTAGTTGACGGGACCCAGAGAAGGCCAACTCTGTGGGACCTAACTGGTCACTGGGATTCGTGCAGCAGAAGGCGGTCCCTGAGATAATCTGGTCCGGTGCCATGAAGGGCTTTATAGGTCATAACCAACACTTTGAATTGTTTATTGAATAAGTAGCAGAGGTGGGCTCGGACTGGTTCAGTTGTGATGCCATATACAATAAGTAGCAGAAGTGGGCTACCGGACTAGTTCACACAAACTGGTAGCAAGCCACTGGTGATGTCACAGTGACATCAAAGAACTAGTTCCATTGGTGCCAGTCTGTGGATGCCACCATCTTAAAAAAAAAACATTGGAATTTTTTGGGGGAATTTTTTTCCAGTTTTTTTCCCTTCTGTGCATGCACAAAAGCCAAGTTTCCAGCACTGCCCAAAGCATCGTCATCTTGTTTTTGGGTTTTATGATGGGTGGGGAATTTTTTTAAGGATTTTCTGCCACAGCACAATAGTGTGCTCATGAAGTGTGCGAGGGAGGAAGCGAACCAGGAGCAAGATAAGTTAGAACCCACCTACTGGTAGATAGTCCTTGATGTATGACCATAACTGAGCTGGGTGTGAGCGTGGCGAGCTCAACGTCACTCGTTGAGGCTCTGGTTTTTTTTAATTTATTCGTTTATTTGTTTGTTTATTGATTGATTGATTGATTAATTGATTCATGCATTCATTTATGCATTCATTCATGCATTCATGCATCCATCCATCCATCCATCCATCCATCCATCCATCCATCCTTCCAATCAATCAATTTTTATGCCACCCTTCTCCTTAGACTCAGGGCGGCTTACAACATGTTAGCAATAGCACTTTTTAACAGAGCCAGCCTATTACCCCCACAATCCGGGTCCTCATTTTACCCACCTCGGAAGGATGGAAGGCTGAGTCAACCTTGAGCCGGTGATGAGATTTGAACCATTGACCTATAGATCTACAATCAGCTTCAGTGGCCTGCAGTACAGCACTCTACTGGCTGCGCCACCCTGGCTTGTTTAGGTGTAATGTCCTTCTACAGCCATCTGCCAGAGAAAACGTGCTCCCTTAGTTCCATTTTTGCTGTCAGGAGGCTGTCGCAGCCAAAAACGGAGCCTGGGAGGACCACACGTGGACATCCTGAGCTCCATTTTCACCGGCAGAGGCACAGTGGACCAGTTCTTCGCCGTTTCTAGGGTGGCTCAATGGGCTGGATCCAGCTTGTGGGCCTCGAGTTTGACACCCTTGCTATAGAGAGTTGCTTTAGTTTGGCAACTTTTCTGTCTATAGATAAGCAACAATTTGTTAAAAACTACTCAGAAGTTATCTCGTGCCATTCTTATATATATATATATATATATTTATGTCTTAAACTACAAAACAACACAAAATGACAAAACATATCTCTAACCCTACCCCCACCCGAACGGTAATTCAAAATCAGATAGAATTCTTGACTGGCCAAGTGTGATTGGACACACAAGGAATTTGTCATTGGTGCATATGCTCTCAGTGTACATAAAGGAAAAAGATACATTTGTCAAGAATCATGTGGTGCAACACTTAATGATTGTCATAGGGGTCAAATAAGCAATGAAGAAGCAATCAATCTTAATAAAAATCTTAGGATACGAACAACAAGTTACAGTCATACCGTCCTAAGTGGGAGGAAAAGGATGATAGGAATGACGAGAAAAACTAATAGAAATAGAAGTGCAGGCCTGGTAAAAAGTTTGACAGTGTTGAGGAAATTGTTTTATTTATTTACTTACTTACTTACTTACTTACTTACTTACTTACTTACTTACTTACTTACTTACTTACTTACTTACTTATTGATTGGATTTATATGCCGCCCCTCTCCGCAGACTCGGGGCGGCTAAAAACAGTAATAAAACAGCATATAATAATAATCCAATACTAAAAACAGTTAAAAACCCATTATTATAAAAACCAAACATACATACACATATACCATGCATAAAATTGTAAAGGCCTAGGGGGAAAGAGTATCTCAATTCCCCCATGCCTGGCGGCAGAGGTGGGTTTTAAGCAGCTTACAAAAGGCAAGGAGGGTGG
Organism: Erythrolamprus reginae; assembly: GCF_031021105.1. Taxonomy (NCBI): domain Eukaryota; kingdom Metazoa; phylum Chordata; class Lepidosauria; order Squamata; family Dipsadidae; genus Erythrolamprus; species Erythrolamprus reginae. The sequence continues at coordinate 90,233,164 of NC_091955.1, read as the reverse complement.
GGGCAATTCTAATCTCTGGGGGGAGTTGGTTCCAGAGGGCCGGGGCCGCCACAGAGAAGGCTCTTCCCCTGGGTCCTGCCAAGTGACATTGTTTAGTTGATGGGACCCGGAGAAGACCCACTCTGTGGGACCTAACTGGTCGCTGGAATTTGTGCAGCAGAAGGCGGTCCCCGAGATAATCTGTTTAATAATAATCTATTTGTTTAGTAGAGTGATGGCGTTTGGGGAAAGAAACTGTTCTTTTGTCTAGTGCAGTGCTCTGTAGCAATGTTTTGAGTGGTTGAAACAGTTCATGCCCAGGATGCGAGGGGTCAGTAAAGAATTTCACCGCCCTCTTTTTGACTCGTGCAGTACACAGGTCCTCAATGGAAGGCAGATTGGCAGCAATTGTATTTTCTGCAGTTCCTTTGGCCTAACGACTGTTGATTACAAAGCCAAAGTCCAAACCTTGTTTGTCCAACATTGTTCATATGCAGGAACTTATTACTTCGTACTTCCTACCATCAGTTGATTTTTTTTTAAAAAAAATTGTTAGCTTCTGTAGCAATAATGCATGGCTGTGAAGTTATCAGCCCAGATTGCCTCTCCCTTCGCAAATTAAGAATAGCTCGCTGGAAGGCTGCCCAAATAAGTCACATATTTGTACATAACAATGTTCACGCTATGTGACAGTAATTGAAATGAAGTGAAAAGGCTTGAAAGCAAGCCAGAGAGGAAATTTGATAGGGTCATCCGGGCAAACACTGCCGGCTGATATGTTCCATATGAACGGGCTGTCCAATGTAAGCAGCGCAAATGCCTCCGAAGAACAAAGATATCTTCCATCCACTTTGTGAGAGCCTCGTTGGGTGGCCTGGAGCCAAGCGTTCCTCCGTTTCTTGTACCAAGTGCTCGGAACGGACAGGGACTTACAGAGAGGGATCATCCAGGAACGTGGAAGGAAGGGGAAGAAACTTTGAATGGGCAGCAGATGTTCTGCAGGCTAGAACTAGGACTTATACAGTGGTACCTCTACCTACAAATGCCTCTACTTACGAACTTTTCTAGATAAAGAACCAGGTGTTCAAGATTTTTTTGCCTCTTCTCAAGAACCATTTTCCACTTACAAAATCGAACCTCCAAAACTGTAACTGGAAAAGGCAGGGAGAAGCCTCCTTGGGGCCTCTCTAGGAATCTCCTGGGAGGAAACAGGGATGGAAAAAGCAGGGAGAAGCCTCCGTGGGGCCTCTCTAGGAATCTCCTGGGAGGAAACAGGGCTGGAAAAGGCGGGGAGAAGCCTCCGTGGGGCCTTTCTAGGAATCTCCTGGGAGGAAAAAGGGATAGAAAAAGCATGGCAAAGTCTCTGTGTGGCCTCTCTAGGAATCTCCTGGGAGGAAACAGGGCCGGAAAAAGCGGGGAGAAGCCTCCGTCAGGCCTCTCTAGGAATCTCTTGGGAGGAAACAGGGCCGGAAAAGGCAGGGAGAAGCCTCCGTGGGGCCTTTCTAGGAATCTCCTGGGAGGAAACAGGACCGGAAAAAGCAGGGAGAAGCCTCCATGGGGCCTCTCTAGGAATCTCCTGGGAGGAAACAGGACCGGAAAAAGAGGGGAGAAGCCTCCATGAGGCCTCTCTAGGAATCTCCTGGGAGGAAACAGGGCCTCCATCCTCCCTGTGGTTTCCCCAATTGCATGCATTATTTGCTTTTACATTAATTCCTATGGGAAAAATTGCAGTGCTCTGTAGTGATGTTTTGAGTGGTTGAAACAGTTTATGTCCAGTTATGTGAGGGGTCAGTAAAGATTTTCACGACCCTCTTTTTGACTCGTGCAGTACACAGGTCCTCAATGGAAGGCAGATATATGGAACAGAACAGAACAGAATAGAATTCTTTATTGGCCAAGTGTGATTGGACACACAAGGAATTTGTCTTTGGTGCAGATGCTCTCAGTGTACATAAAAGAAAAAGATACATTTGTCAAGAATCATGTGGCACAAAACTTAATGATTGTCATAGTTAATGGAACCTTTGCTTGATTTTTGGCGCTGGATAGGAATAAAGGCAAACCCCCTGCTTTGTTCGCTCTGTGTAAATTATACCTGATGGGGAAACCTGAGTCTAAAAACTTTCTTCAGACTCAGGTAGCCTCCCGCAGCCAAACAGCACAGAAGTTTGAAATTAGTCTAATGACAGAAAGAGCTGTAAAACGGACACCTCCCTCCCTTCTCCTTCGGAACAGTCCAAATTTAGACCTGTATGCACACTTTGCAGCTTGCCTAGGAGCTACCTTCGAGGATTCTGACTACCCACCGTGAAATCTGTTCCTATGACAAGGTAAGCAATCTGTGTGGGAATATGCTGCTGAGATTCAGCTGTTAGCCCAGGATGCAGCTTGGAATGGAAGAGGCTGAATTGATCAGTTCAGAGAGGGATTGTCGGAGGAAATAAAAAAATGGATCCTTCCTTCCTTCCTTCCTTCCTTCTTTCCTTTCACTCCCTTCTCTCTCTCTCTCTCTCTTTCCTTCCTTTCATTCCCTTCTCTCTCTCTTTTTGTTTCGTTTCTTCCTTTCACCCCTTCCCTCCCTTTTTTCTTTCTTTTTTCTTCCTTTCTTCCTTTCCTTCCTTCTTTCCTTTCACTCCCTTCTCACTCTCTCTTTCTTTATTTCCTTCCTTTCACTCCCTTCTCCCTCTTTCTTGGTTTCCTTTCTTCCTTTCACCCACCCTTCCCTCCCTTTTTCTTTCTTTCTTTTTTCTTCCTTCCTTTCCTTTCTTCCCTCCTTCTTTTCTTTCCTTTCACTCTCTTCTCTCTCTCTCTTCCTTTCACTCTCTTCTTTCTCTTTTTTCTTTGTTTCTTTTTTCCTTTCACCCCTTCCCTCTCTCCCTCCATCCGAATCTCCGGAGAGGGGCGGCATACAAATCTAATTAATAATAATAATAATAATAATAATAATAATAATAATAATAATAATTTCTTTTTTCATTCCTTCTTTTTCTTTTTTTCATTCCTTCTTTCCTTTCACTCCCTTCTCTCTCTCTTTTCCTATCTTCCTTCTTTCCTTCTTTCCTTCCTTCCTTCCTTCCTTCCTCATCCTCTGAGCTATCTAGAGAGAACATAGTGGAACCCCATTACCTACCTAAGAAAATTGTGCTGAAAGGCATACGAGGCCTGCGTTTCTATTGTAGAAAACCTGATCTTTAGGTACATGAAAGCTTTGTTATATTCTACCATGCAAGGCACCATGGAAGCAGATTACTTTAATGTTACAATGCTGGTTTTGTTAGGGGAAATGAAGTAATAAATAACATCCAGAAGTTGTGAATGCTCCAACACTGGAAGTTTTTAAGAAGAGATGGGAGAACCAAATGGTGTAAGGTTTTCCTGCCTAAGCAGGGGATTGGACTAGAAGACTTCCAAGGCCCCTTCCAACTTTGTTATTGTTCTGTCTGGGTTCCCCCAGACCTCAACACCAACTGGAAAAAACAGCCAGACACTCTGGTAAAAGCAAAAGTACTTTATAGCTGGAAAAAATAAACACAGAGGAAAACCTGTTCTTCCCAACAGACAGGCTATAATACTTTACAGCAGAGTCCTGATGTCCAGACAATACAGCAAGCTTCTTGCTGGCACACCCACCCCAAGGTTTCAGTAGTCAAAGGCACAAACCAGGATTCCAAGACGCCAAAGTTCACAGCCAGGTCCCAAAACTCTCAAAGATAAAACTCCACAAGCCAGGAAGGGTGGGTCTGCCTTTTAGCCTTTCCAAAGAGCATCACACCCAAACCCAGCTGTTGCCTCTTTAATGCTGAAAGTACCTAGCCAATTGGTCCCTTTGCTGTGTAGCTCTTCTCTGTCGCAGATCAATTATGGCTTGTGCATTTTCCTCTAAGGAATCCAGGCTGCTTGCTGGGGAGAGCTCCCTCTGGGGGGACTCTGGCTGTCCTCCCTCTTCTTCAGCCTGGGATTCCTCCTCCTCGTCTGCCTGCACCTCCTGTTCCTCATCCTCTCCCTCTGAGCTGGAAACCGACAGAAGATCAGCCGTTCCCTGAGGGGCCTCAGACGGAACCACAACAGTTATTCTATTCTATTCTATTCTATTCTATTCCATTCCATTCCACTCCACTCCACCCCACCACACCCCACTCCAATTCTGGGGGTTAAATTTCACCTGTCTTAAAGTTGCGAAGGTTGAGATATACTAGAACAGAGGTAATGGTTATGTCAAAATAGATCAGCTGCTTCCCAAGCCCAACAAGGCAATACCTACAAGGATGTCAAGATCCTTCTGTATCTTAAGCCTATTTTCTGGAGAGTTGGCTATTCCTGCTAGCTTGAGGTCGTCTGCAAATTTGATGAGTTTATTTATTTATTTTATTTATTCATTTGATGTCTATGCCACCCTTCTCCTGAGACTCAGGGCGGCTTACAACATATTGGCAATCCACATAAAAACTGTAGTCTAAAAAACCCAAGTTAAAACTAAACAAACATCACACATCCAGCATTCATTTATTAGGTGGGGCAAGATATCAAAGTTTCAATGGCCCCAAGCCTGCCGGCAGAGGTGGATAGAGTTCCCCATCTATCTCCTTTTGCTCAAGGTGCAAATTTGTATCAGCTTAATTAATTCCCGGTGTAGAAACATAAAAACATAGGAGACTGACGGCAGAAAAAGACCTCGTGGTCCATCTAGTCTGCCCTTATACTATTTCCTGTAGCTTATCTTAGGATGGATATATGTTTATCCCAGGCATGTTTAAATTCAGTTACTGTGGATTGACCAACCACGTCTGCTGGAAGTTTGTTCCAAGGATCTACTACTCTTTCAGTCAAATAATATTTTCTCACGTTACTTCTGATCTTTCCCCCAACTAATCTCAGATTGTGCCTCCTGTTCTTGTGTTCACTTTCCTATTAAAAACACTTCCCTCCTGAACCTTATTTAACCCTTTAACATATTTAAATGTTTCGATCATGTCCCCCCTTTTCCTTCTGTCCTCCAGATTCTACAGACTGACTTCATGAAGTCTTTCCTGATAAATTTGATGCTTAAGACCTTCCACCATTTTTGTAGCCCGTCTTTGGACCCGTTCAATTTGATCAATATCTTTTTGTAGGTGAGGTCTCCAGAACTGAAGACAGTATTCCAAATGGGGTCTCACCAGCCATCTATACAGCGGGATCACAATCCCCCTCTTCCTGCTTGTTATACCTCTTGCTATGCAGCCAAGCATTCTACTTGCTTTTCCTACCTCCTGTGTTTGGTTGTGTGTGATTTCTAACAACACCAATGTAGAAGTTCCTCATTCATCCTGATTCATGAATTGAAACAAAACACACAAGGAACAACACGTTGACATTCCAGATAAAAGGTACACTTGATCCATCCTTACCCCTAGCTGGATTAAAGCAAATCCATCTCTTGGGAAGAATAGAGATACACAGTTGTCACAACTCATTAGTATGTCACAATAAATGCCAATAAAAAAAAAAGCCCCTTGAAACCATCTCAAGGAAAGGAAAGATGCTCAGATATGTTGCTTCTGACGTGAATGCCCTCTTCTCTCTCCCCATCATGCTATTTTTCCAATTTCAGAAGGGATTTTTTTAAAAGCAACAACAACAACAACAACTGTCCTCCCTAGCTAGGATTATGGCAGTAAACTCTCCTGGGGATACACACAAGCCATTCCCTTGTCAAATTCTTTCATCTCCGTTTGAACTGGAGAAGGATAACAGCAAGCTACTCCATCGAATGTCATGTGCCAAAGACTATTTATCAATGTCACATCCTGTGCCTTTATCCAGGTCATTTGATTGACGTTAAGTAAGTAGATGGCCGTATGTACAGAGGGGAAAATGTAGCTTCTCAAACTGGCTAAAAAAAAGAATATATGCCAGGAATTTTTCAAGCAACAGTGATCATTTTCATTTATATTAATCATTGGGAAGAATTACGTTTCTTAAAATCAGAGCACTTATATTTTTGTACTAATATCCGTTTGATTTGTCATACAGTTTGATACAAAATTTTCTCATGACGGATGGCTGTTTTGACTGCCTATTCTTTTATGAGATTAGATTAATTAGATTATTCCATTTTAACTATCATCACAACTGCCTAAACTAGAGCCTTGGGAATGTATAAATACATGTAAAAAGTAATAAATGTTTTTTTTTAAAAAACACCCTAAATTTTAAAACTGAAAACATAAATGATTTTTTTAAAAACACACCCTAAATTTTAAACGAGTCCTACTGTACCATACTCTACACACACACACATACATATATATATACATGCATACATACATCAACGACCCCAGGTGTTACCCCACTAACTCACCAGGAAGATTCAACACAGCTTGCAGCTGCTGAGCCAGCACACCACACCCACCCACCAGTATTTATAGAGGGAAGGCAGCTCAGGTCTTGCTATGTTCACCCTAGAACAAGGACAGAAGCACCAGCCTGAAACGTTGAAACGTTGCCAGAAATCTTTAAACCCTACATGGGAAGAAACCCAAATATGCCGAAAACTTTATACCTGTACCCGTGAAAATCTACGAAAACAAATATGCATACATACATATAAAAATATAATACGGGAGCGGGTTACCATTCCCGGCCCTACCGGAATTTGTATTTGTATTTGTATTTATTAGATTTATATGCCGCCCCTCTCCGAAGACTTGGGGCGGCTAACAACAATATAAAAAGACAATGTAAACAAATCTAATATTAAAAACAATCTAAAAAACCCCAATTTAAAGAACCACTCATACATACAAGCATACCATGTATAAATTCTATAAGTCTAGGGGGAAGGGAAAGTCTCAATTCCCCATGCCTGACGACAGAGGTGGGTTTTAAGGAGCTTGCGAAAGGCAAGGAGGGTGGGGGAAACTCTGATATCTGGGGGGAGCTGGTTCTAGAGGGTCGGGGCTGCCACAGAGAAGGCTCTTCTCCTGGGTCCCGTCAAACAACATTGCTTAGTCAACGGGACCCGGAGAAGGCCAACTCTGTGGGACCTAACCGGTCGCTGGGATTCGTGCGGCAGAAGGTGGTCCCAGAGATATTCTGGTCCGATGCCATGAAGGGCTTTATAGGTCATAACCAACACTTTGAATTGTGACCAGGAGCGTGTTCCTGCTTCCAACCATCACGCATGCACACATGATTTCTGGGTTCTTTTCGCTGGTGGTGGAGCAAACGGCGGCAGGCAGAGGCGAGCGGGCATTTACTTGTTTGCCCATTTCCACATGAGCGGTCGGGGGAACTGGCGTGAAAGGCAAGCGAGAGGTGAACGGCAGGGGAAGGCAGCACTTGCGATGGGGCAGGCTAGGTGTAGGTAAGGGGAAGCACCGTTGTGCACACCTGGCATCGCCACCAGAGCTAGGCTACAGCTACATGGCCGCCACCGGAACCACGTTCCCCCCCGGTTAGGCTAGGGCCCACCACTGTATACATATATAGAATAGAACAGAATAGAATTTTATTGGCCATGTGATTGGACACAAAAGGAATTTGTCTTGGTGCATATATGCATATATTATAGACAAGTATATATAAAATGAGAGGAAACCCTACTCTCTTACTAAAACTGATGATGTTACCTAGTTTTGTAATGAAGTATTGGCAAGAAACACCAAGCCCTTCCCATCCACTCCACCCCAACTTTTACAGGGAGTCAATCAATACAGAGATTTAATATACAGTAATACCTTGTCTTACAAACTTAATTGGTTCTGGGACGAGGTTCTTAAAGTGAAAAGTTTGTAAAATGAAACAATGTTTCCCATAGGAATCAATGGAAAAGTGATTAATGTGTGCAAGCCCAAAATTCACCCCTTTTGCCAGCTGAAACGCCTGTTTTTGCGCTGCTGGGATTCCCCTGAGGCTCCCCTCCATGGGCAACCCCACCTCCGGACTTCTGTGTTTTTGCGATGCTGCAGGGAAATCCCAGCAGGGGAATCCCAGCAGCGCAAAAACAAGCGCTTCACTGGCAACAGAAGTCCGGAGGTGGGGTTTCCCAGTGAAGGGAGCATCAGTGAAATCGCAGCATCGCAAAAACACCAAAGTCCTTGAAACCCCACCTCCGGACCTCTGTGTTTTTGCGATGCTGCGATTTCACTGAGGCTCTCCCCGCTGAGAAACTCCACCTCTGGACTTCCGTTGCCAGCGAAGCACCCATTTTTGCACTGCTGGGATTCCCCTGCAGCATCACAAAAACACGGAAGTCCGGAGGTGGGGTTTCCCATGGAGGGGAGCCTCAGGGGAATCCCAGCAGCGCAAAAACGGGTGCTTCGCTGGCAACGGAAGTCCGGAGGCGGGGCATCCCCGGCAGCGGTGGTGGGTTTGTAAGGTGAAAATATTTTGTAAGACGAGGCAAAAAAATCTTAAACCCCGGGTTTGTATCTCGAAAACTTTGTATGTTGAGGCGTTTGTAAGACGAGGTAGCACTGTACACTTTTTTGACACTCTGGGTGGGAAAAAGCCTCATGCAAGATCAGGATCAGAAAAAATTGTGCCCTACTGCTCCCCAGAATTGAACCACATTCAAATCCGATTCGACTACTTGTTCATTCCCCTGGAGCCTGATAATGTTAAACAAGAAGAAGAAAATGAAAAGTTTTGCGTAATCTTAGCTATTACAACTTCATCCCCAAATCATTAAGACCAGAATTAATGGCCATATGTAGGAGAGTTTTCAATTGCTAACAATGAGATTAATTAAAAAAGACTCTAATCCACATGTTAAAAATTAATCATCAACTAATTTGCACTAACAGGAGGGGAGACCGTGGAACAATTTTTCAGTATGGTAATCTTTTTTTTAATTTTATTTTGTGTCATGCTTGCATCAAAAGCAGCTAGAAAACAGATACACTTAACAGTCTCTGCACAGAAACTAAATCAGACCTCACCAATGGAAACGTCTGTTTGAACGCGATTAAAAAGGGAACATGGACATTTTCCAGCAAATAAAAATAGAAAACTAATTTATAACTATATGACCATTAGCTGTTTGTATGCCTCATCACTCTCTGCTTCTGATAAGGCTTTCCTTAAAGTCTATGTTAGATAATAAGAGTCCCATAAGAAAGGGCATTGCTAAAACTAATAAGCATCTAAAATTATTCAGCCTCCCACAATCAATTCAATTTTGGTTCATGGATTTGACCACCTGCTTTTTCATCAATTAATGCCACTGATTTTTTTAAAAAAATGCTAGGATAGTTTAATAATAATAGTAATAATAATAATAATAATAATAATAATAATAATAATGGGAAAAAGGAGCCGGAGTGGCGCAGCAGGTAGAGTGCTTTACTGCAGGCCACTGAAGCTGACTGTAGATCTGCAGGTCAGCAGTTCAAATCTCATCACCGGCTCAAGGTTGACTCAGCCTTCCATCCTTCCGAGGTGGGTAAAATGAGGACCCGGATTGTGGGGGCAATAGGCTGGCTCTGTTAAAAAGTGCTATTGCTAACACGTTGTAAGCCGCCCTGAGTCTAAAGAGAAGGGCGGTATAAAAATCGAATAAATAAATAAATAAAATAAATAACATGTATAACACAGGATCCAGTTGTATATTAGCATCTACATGTTTGGCCATCAATTATGTTGAAGGCCTGGATATGGGAATTTGAGTCAAGTAACATGACATTGTCACATAATTAGTGATGAGCGAACTGAACCCGAATAATTCGGGTCCGTACCGAATTTTGCGGTGTTCAGTATGCTGAACACGAACCCAAAATTTTTCCAAACTTTGGGCAAAGTTCGGGGTCGTGTTCTGCGTTCGGAGCTTTGACGTCACCGGCAGGTTGCTAAGGATGCCAAGGTGATCACTTCCTGGATTCCATGGAATCCAGGAAGTGATCACCTTGGCGTCCTTAGCAACCTGCTGGTGACGTCACAGCTCCGCCCCCAGAATCTCTTCATGGGAGGGATTCCCCGTTCGGGTTCGAGTTTGGGTTCGGTTTGGGTTCGGCCGAATTTTACGTAAAATTCAGCCGAACTTGCCGAACCCGAACACCATTGGGTTCGCCCGTCACTACACATAACACATTCACATTGATGTTTCCACAAAATTCTACTCTGTCTGAAGCCATGGGCATTGGCTACAATGCAGATTTTATTTAAGGAAAATGACTAAAATCCATTCAGATCTGAACCTACTAAAGATCTGAGGAATTCAAAAGAAGACCAGAAGATTGGCTAAGAAAATGAGAGAAATCTCTCTTGACACAAAACCAGGATTATCTCCTTTCTTTAAATTTAAACCCTTTCCATTATTATCAGGCTGATAATTGATCTGCTGGCGTGTTTCAACTGCCCGTAATTACAGGGTAATTAGTCCAGGAAGGCACACACCACACGATAAAAGGAAAACGCAAAAGTTTTTGTAAACAGAAAAACAGAAACAGCTCCCTTTTTAAATGTCAAAGGGATTTTCTGGTACACACAAGGCACAGGTTAAATGCAGTCCAATTGCTCACCCAATAACTGGGAAATTGAGTCCAATTCTAAAGTCCAGAGAGTCCACACACAATCTTGAACAGCACAAAAACCACGATCTTGACGAAACAATTAATCAGATAAACTGCCATGAGGCTAAAACACCAGGTTGCACTTTTATCTGTAGCCCTAATTACAGCAGCCCCAGCCAACCACAGGTGGCCTCATTTTCTCTTGTAATAATCCTTCAGTTGTTGTCTCCTATGCATCACTCTACGCGTGCGTGGATGTGTCATTAATTCTTGTTCAGAATCCAAGGATGAGACAGATGATTGATCTCCTCCCGGGCTGTCTGCCAAACTCCCCTCTTCCCTGTCACTCATGCTTCCTTAGTCAGAGGAGGCTTCGTCGGCAGATTCCACCGGGAGCAAAACAGGCCTGCGGCATGTGGATGTTTCCCCCACATCCACCTGCAGATTCCTTGGGGCAGGAGCTGGGCCAGAGCTAACCACAACAATAATAAGTTTGAATTAGAAGATCTTAACATTCCTGGAAGAAGCCGAACTTTATAAAAGCACGAAGGAACTTTTGAGCAATTAGGAAAAGTCTCTTTCCAGTGGAGCTCAAGCTCTGATATCTTCATGGATAATATTCATGTCCCCTCCACTTACACAAACACACATACAGATGCTCCAGAAACAAAACAGAAGTGGCTCCTCACTGACTTTTTCCAGGATTTATTCCTCCCTCCCCTTTCCAAATGAAGCATGAACAGAAATTATGGTGCCTGAAAAGAATGGAGGGAAAAAAATGGATGTCTTACTTGGAAGAAATATAAGATGGTTAGGAGAACAAATATGCCATATTTCATTCAGGAGACAATGCAGATTAGCTTTAACTAAACAATGAGCCTATTTTATTTAGTTTTTCCTGCTCGCTTGCAACACAGATCATAAAACAGCAGAGAATGAGAGTTGGAAATGACCATTGAGGTCATTCAACCCACTTCCTTGCAGCAGGGCAAACATCCAAATAAAAACATCCTCCACAGATGTTGTCCAGCCTCCATTGGGATACGTCCAGCGAATGGAAGCTTGTCACCTTCTGGATAATTGGTCCACCGCTGACCTATTCTAACTGCTCTGCAAAGCGTGAAGAATCAAGACCACACGTTAAGCTGCAGTGAGGTTGATTTATTGCTCATGAATATATACAAGAATCGAGTCAAGACACAGTCAACACTCAATTGGCGCCAGGTAAGAGTTAATGGAATTCAAGACCCATCAAGTTCTTGAGGGACCTTCGGAAAGTCAAGAGTGATGGTACCAACCTCACTTCAGAATATTCTATCACTTGGTGTCAGACACAAAGAATCAGGACCATCGTGTATTAAGTTCTGATTGACACGTGCCTACACACAAGAATCTAGTCTACAAACAGGCAGCACTTTTTTGGCACTAGAGAAGAGTTGTTGTTGTTGTTGTTGCTGTTGTTGTTGTTGTTGTTATTATTATTATTATTATTATTATTATTATTATTATTATTATTTTTAATTGGATTTGTATGCCGCCCCTCTCCGCAGACTCGGGGCGGCTAACAACAGCAGTAAAACAGTACAACAAAATCCAATACTAAAAAACAGTTAAAAACCCATTATATAAAAACCAATCATACATACAAACATACCATACATAAAATTGTGAAGGCCTAGGGGGAAAGTGTATCTTAGTTCCCCCATGCCTGGTGGCAGAGGTGGGTTTTAAGCAGCTTACGAAAGGCAAGGAGGGTGGGGGCAATTCTAATCTCTGGGGGGAGTTGGTTCCAGAGGGTCAGGGCCACCACAGAGAAGACTCTTCCTCTGGGTCCCGCCAAGCAACATTGTTTAGTTGACGGGACCCGGAGAAGACCCACTCTGTGGGACCTAACTGGTCGCTGGGATTCGTGTGGCAGAAGGCGGTCCCTGAGATATTCTGGCCCGGTGCCATGAAGTTAATGGAATTCAAGAGGGGTTGGACTCAAGATCGTTTGTGGGAACATAATTGTTGTGGTCCGTTCAGATCCTGCGCAACTAGCAATAGATCCAGAGGACCTAGATGCAGTAGTGGTGCGGTACAAGCAGCTTGTATTCCTGGTACCCGAGGCTGACAGCGAAGAGGACATGGTGTCAGAGGCTGAAGAGTGACCAGGGCCTTCTGCACTTCCTGAGATGAGTGACTCAGGAGAAGAAGAGGAGCCTCTTTTTGATGCTAGGACTCGCAGGGCCTATAGGAGGCAAGAGTGGTTACTCAGGAGGAGGCTTACTTGTATGTAGTATTGCAGGCTACTGGGCCACGCCCTCAGGCTATTTAAAGCAGAGCCACATGATGCTTCAGTGCAGAGGACAATGCCGTTTCGTTCAAGATTCTTGCTGCATCTATTGTCCCCGGCTTGTGATTTTAAAAGAACCACATTCTTTGACCCCTATGACAATTATTAAGGGTTGTACCTCATGATTCTTGACAAATGTATCTTTTTCTTTTATGTACACTGAGAGCATATGCACCAAAGACAAATTCCTTGTGTGTCCAATCACACTTGTTCAATAAAGAATTCTATTCTATTCTATTCCATCCCATCCCGTCCCACCCCACCCCACCCTACTCTATAATGCATTAATTAGCTCCGGGCTTCCAGCCAACCTCTGTAAGCCTATGATAAATAACTGTGCTACAATCTAGTAATTACTGTTGTGTTTATCTATTGTTGGGACTCTGGCCAGCTGCTAAGACATTATTAGCATCATGGTGAAGACTTTATAGATTTTACTTTCTGTTAGAAGAGACTCAAAGCTGCTAAGACTTTTGTTAGTAGTAAAATTTTAATACTAAATCCGGTGGTGTGCATCTTATTTTGGGGGACTCGACGCTGGGGCAGAACAGTAAGGATTCTTGATTCGACCCCCCAGGCTATGCCTCTTCTTCTACATCCAGAAGGATTTCTCCCAGTATTTAACTTAGATCTGCCTTTTTAAATCATCAAATCTATTGTTTTGAGGCTGTGTCCTGTAATAATAGAACAGATCTCAGTCTTCCTCTGTGTAACTTTTTTTTCCAGTACTTGCCGTGTAGCTGGTACAGGTGCCTTTAAAAACCTGTCAAATGCCTCCCCTTGTTTGGAGAAGACAAAGCAGTCTGACAAAGGGCTGCAGAGATAGAGTGCCACTGCTTTCTTTGTTCCTTATGCACCATCTTCACGTATTTCATTTACTGTACAGCTTTCAGATGCACATATGTTCAAACAGCTGATGCCTCATATGACATTCTGCCTCCTTACTGCATCTTTGCATGCTGTTCCGGAGAGTTTGCAAAGATAACATTTCTTTCTCCTTCACTCCCCTAATTATGAGGGAAATTAATAGCTTTACTGGGAGATAAATGGAAATAACAGTGTAGTTGGTAGCTTAGCCCTATATCCAAAGCATTCTTAATGGACAATATTTGCAAATATAATTAGTTTGGTCACGGGACGAGGAAAATTAGACTGTGCAATTAGACTGACCAGTTCTGGGGAACTGGTAGCGGAAATTTTGAGTAATTTGGTGAAGCGGTGAATACCACCGCTGACTGGCCACAGACTGGGGAGGGAATGGAGATTTTGCGGTCTCCTTCCCCTGGAGTGGGGAGGGAATGGAGATTTTGCAGTATCCTTCCTCTGGAGTGGGGAGGGAATGGAGATTTTGCCGTATCCTTCCCCTGGAGTGGGGAGGGAATGGAGATTTTGCCGTATCCTTCCCCTGGAGTGGGGAGGGAATGGAGATTTTGCCGTTTCCTTCCCCTGGAGTGAGGATGGAATAGAGATTTTGCCGTATTTATTTATTTATTTATTATTTATTTATTTATTATTTGGATTTGTATGCCGCCCCTCTCTGAAGACTCGGGGCGGCTCACAACAAGTATCCTTCCTCTGGAGTGAGGAGGGAATGGAGATTTTGCCGTATCCTTCCCCTGGAGTGAGTAGGGAATAGAGATTTTGCCGTATCCTTCCCCTGGAGTGAGGAGGGAATGGAGATTTTGCCGTATCCTTCCCCTGGAGTGAGGATGGAATAGAGATTTTGCCGTATTTATTTATTTATTTATTATTTATTTATTATTTGGATTTGTATGCCGCCCCTCTCTGAAGACTCGGGGCGGCTCACAACAAGTATCCTTCCTCTGGAGTGAGGAGGGAATGGAGATTTTGCCGTATCCTTCCCCTGGAGTGAGTAGGGAATAGAGATTTTGCCGTATCCTTCCCCTGGAGTGAGGAGGGAATGGAGATTTTGCCGTATCCTTCCCCTGGAGTGAGGAGGGAATGGAGATTTTGCTGTATGCTTCCCCTGGAGTGGGGGAGGGAACAGAGATTTTCTAGTCATATGACATGCCTGCGGAGGTTGTGAGAGCTCCAACACTTGAGACTTTCAAGGGGAGATTGGATTGCCATTTGTATGAAATGATATAAGGCAGTGATGGCGAACCTATGGCATGGATGCCACAAGTGGCACACAGAGCCATCTTTGCTGGCATGCGAGCCATTGCCCTAGCTCAGCTCCAACCTGCATGTGTGTGCCGGCCGGCTTATTTTTGGTTTACACAGAGGCTCTGGGAGGGCATTTTTGACTTCCAGAGAGCCTCCAGGGGGACGGGGTGGGCGTATTTACCCTCCCCAGGTTCCATGGAAGCCTTTGGAGCCTGGGAAGGGTGAAACACGACCCTACTGGGCCCACCAGAAGTTGGGAAGTAGGCCATTTCCGGCCACCAGAGGGCGTTTGGGGGATGGGGGAAGCTGTTTTCGCCCTCTCCAGGCATTGAATTATGGGTGTGGGCCCTCGTGCCTGCATGGGCTACCTTTGAAAAGTGTTCGGAAACTTCAGATTGTGCAGAATGCAGCTGCGAGAGCAATCATGGGCTTTCCCAAATATGCCCATGTTACACCAACACTCCGCAGTCTGCACTGGTTACCGATCAGTTTCTTGTCACAATTCAAAGTGTTGGTTATGACCTATAAAGCCCTTCATGGCACTGGACCAGATTATCTCAGGGACCGCCTTCTGCTGCACGAATCCCAGCGACCAGTTAGGTCCCACAGAGTGCATCTTCTCCAGGTCCCGTCAATTAAACAATGCCGCTTGGCGGGACCCAGGGGAAGAGCCTTCTCTGTGGCGGCCCCGGCCCTCTGGAACCAACTCCCTCCAGAGATTATAATTGCCCCCACCCTCCTTGCCTTTCGTAAGCTGCTTAAAACCCTAGGCCTTTACAATTTTATGCATGGTATGTCTGTATGTATTTTTGGTGGGGTTTTTTTTTTTATAATAATGGGGTTTTAACTGTTTTTAGTATTGGATTATTGTTATATGCTGTTTTATTATTGCTGTTAGCCGCCCCGAGTCTCTGGAGAGGGGCGGCATACAAATCCAATAAATAAATAATAAATAAATAAATAAATAAATGATAGTATGCACACATGCTCTTTCGGCACTGAAGAAAAAAAAAGTTCGCTACCACTGGTATAGGGGCTCCTGCTTGAGTGGGGTGGGGGTTGGGGGTTGGACTAGATGACCTGCAAGGTCCCTTCCAACTCTAATAAATAAATAAATGAATTAAAAGAGAGAGCCATGCTGGTTACATCCCGAAAGAAAGCTTGTTCAATGGGGCAAAATTCACTTAACAAATGTCACACTTAGCAATAGAAATTTGGGTCGAGGACTGTTGTGGTTAGCTCTGGCCCAGCTTCTGCCCCAAGGACTGTGGATGTGGGGGAGACATCCACATGCTGCAGGCCTGTTTTGCCCCCGGTGGAATCTGCTGATGAAGGCTCCTCTGACCAAGAAGACGTGAGTGACAGGGAGGAGGAGAGTGTGGCAGACAGCTCAGAAGGAGATCAATTATCTAGCTCCTCCTTGGATTCGGAACAAGAGTTAATGATACAGCCACGTATGAGGAGAGCGATGCATAGCAACAACTGAGAGATTATTATCAAAGAAAATGAGGCCACCTGTGGTTGGGTGGGGCTGTGGTAATTAGTGAGGCTGCTATAAAGAGCAGCCTGTGGGTTTGGCCATTGTGGAGGATTATCTGATTGTTGTGTTTCGTGATTGCTTTACCGCCTTTGACTTTTTGTGTGCTGATTTTCCCCCGCTTTGAAACTAAACCAGAGCAAAGTGTGTTTCACTTTGTGAAAGAGGAAGGACTGTGAATTGCCTCACAGCTGCAAGCTAAGTATCACAGAACTGATAAGGGACTTGTACAAATTACCAGTTTGTTTGGAGACAAGTGCTCTTTGCTATACCAAAAGAGGCTTTAAGTGACTTTTCCTTATAAAGAACATTGTTTTGAATTTTCAAAGGTGTGTGTGTCTGAAATTTGTACCTGTGAATTTTTGGGAGGAGTCTACCAGAGAGCCCGACAGAACAAGGACCGCCTGTAAAGTGAACCTCTGAGCCACAGCTATGCAATAAATCCAGTTGGTATGTTTTCCCTTCTCTGTATGCCAAGCCATCATCAACATAGTAAAAGGATGATGGGGAATTGCAAGTGTCAGAATCAACCTTTGCAACAACAACACAACACACACACACACACAAAAGAAAAGAAGTAGAAAAAAACCCCAGAAAGTTGCAATTCCGCCTCATCTTTTTATTCCTCTTCCAAACAGCTTGTCCATCACGCTATTCCTTCCTCCACCGACTGGCTCTCGTTCATATCGGCTTCTCTTCCAGATTCTGACAACCGCTTATGATCTCAGCTGTCACTCTCTTCCACTGGGGAAAGATCGATGGGACACACCAATCCCAACCTCAATGACCTTTGAATATGACAAGATTGTTGGTCCGGCCTGCTAAACGTAAAGCGGGAGTAGGGAGCGCTGCCTCGGGATGAAACTTTTAGAGAATTTATTATCTCCTAATGCCCTTTGGACTGCTTCCCACCATCAAACACCCTGGCAGCCCTCAGAACAGGGAAAAAATACATTAACTGGAATCTGATCGCTTTAAAAGGTTACGGATGCCCAAATATAATTTAATTTCATACTTGCCCTTTGAGGGTTTGGTGTATATTTTCATTTTATGACTGCAAATGATAAAGCTCTTAAGATTCCGGGCAATAAAAGAGGAGGAGGAGGGGGAAAGTATTTTAAGGGATGGAACTATGGACTCTTCACACACGCCATGAATTAAGTGATGAATCAGGTATTGTCCGCCCTTCTCCTTTAATATTTTCCTGCATCTGCCCCTTTCTCAGGATACAGCCATACTGGGTAGGTGTTTCCATGTTTGGATATGTCCCAATGAAGGGCTGCAAAATTTGGGCGTGGCTTATTTTGTGGCTTACCAGTCATGTGACCAGGTGGGAGTGGCTTGATCATATGACTGGTGTGTGGCTTAAAGGTCATGTGACTGGCTTAAAGGTGGCCAACTTGATGTCATTAACATCAAGGGTTTGAGTTAGATTGCCTGGCCTCTCCTCGGTTCAAAGAGATACAATTTCCCTATCTATTTACCATTACTGAACATCCAAAATATACTATTTAATTCTCTCTATATCTATCTATCTATCTATCTATCTATCTATCTATCTATCTATCTATCTATCTATCTATCTATCTATCTATCTATCTATCTATCTCTACCTCTACCTCTACCTCTACCTCTACCTCTACCTCTACCTCTACCTCTACCTCTACCTATCTATCTATCTATCTATCTATCTATCTATCTATCTATCTATCTATCTATAAATTTTAAATTTCAGCAAAAAACATGTGATACATACAGAATATAGTTGTCGGCTATGAATAAATTGAAATGGCCCTGGGTTGGGCCTAGAGGCAAAAAGGAGCTGTGACGTTCCTTCAATATACCAGGGTGATCCGACATAAAAAAACATATAGCCCCTCCGTGGTACAGAGCTGAACGGATCAGGTCTGGTGGTCTAGAGGTTAATTCTCTGCCTTACAAGGCAGAAGCTGCCGGATCAAATCCCAGTAAGGGTGCGGCTAGCTGATGAGGCCAGAACAAGGCCGAAATGGTGCCATCCTAGTCTCCCTTAATTTTAAAATTTCAGCAAAAAACATGCGATACGTATACGTATATGTATGTATATGTATGTATGTATGACGGTCTTGGTATATTCGGGTTTCTTCCCGTGTAGGATTTGGAAATTGTATGTATGTATGTATGTATGTATGTATGTATGTATGTATGTATATATATGTCACATGGTTTTTTTTTGCTGAATTTGAAAAAATCTATCTATCTATCTATCTATCTATCTATCTATCTATCTATCTATCTAGGATATCTATCTATCTATCTATCTATCTATCTATCTATCTATCTATCTATCTATCTATCTATCTATCTATCTATCTATCTATCTATCTATCTACCTACCTACCTACCTATGTCTATAAATCATCTATCATGTATTTCTATTATCTAAAATAATGACCCAGCTTATTGGGGGGGGGGAAGGCTGTGGGAAGTAGTATATAAGAGCTATTGTTGTATTAATATATTATTATACGTATGTTAATCTTAAGAATACCTATGGATTAAACAGAAGCACCCCTCTAACCCTGAAATGAGAGGGACGTGTTTGGTCCTGGAGCACAGGTGCTCCCAAGCTGACGTGAAGCATTTTTGAAGGCCGGTGACCTTCGTAGAAAGAGTTAAATATATTCTCCACCCGCTCAAGGAAAGACTGCGAATAAAGACCTTTGATTTCACCCTGGGTGTCCTAGCAGTTGCCTCATTTGATGTCCAACTATATATGTTTCTAATTTCAAAAGCCATCTTCCTTGATTATCCATTTTCTCAAGCTGTGTTTTCCAACACCGAGAAAAATAACAAGTTTGCATAAAACGGAGGCCTGGAAGTGGGCTGGGTGGTGGAGGGAACGATGAAAAGAAGAAGGGATGAGAGAAAGAAGATGGAAAGGTTGTTTTATACTCAACCGGGGCTAAAATTAAATCTTGGAAAGTGCTGGCGTCTGAAAGCCGGGGGCCAGATGCTGTTCTCCTTGAGCAGGTGTGCCGAGGGTGGGGGGAACCGCAGCCCCCTCTTCAGAGAAAGCACCTGCTCACAAAAGGCTACTGATTTCTGTGTTTCAAATTAGGAAGCTGAGGCAGGAGACTGAACTTAATGTACCATTCTGCAGTTGTCACATCACACAGCTCGGAGATCGATATAACCTACTTCGTGGACTTTTAGTCGGGGATCTCCAAACTTGGCAACTTTAAGACTTGTGGACTTCCACTCCCAGAAGAAGCCCATCACTGCTCACATCAAGGGTTTGGTTTAGGGTGCCTGGCCTCTCCTCGCCTCAAAGAGATATAAGATATTTACTGTTACTGAATATCCAAAATATACTATTTAATCCTATATGTATGTAAGCCATAGGCTTTTAATGTAAAATTGTTATTTTAGACTTTAATATTAGAATTGCTATTGTACATTGTTTTATCACTGCTGTGAGCCGCCCCGAGTCTGCGGAGAGGGGCGGCATACAAATCTAATTAATAATAATAATAATAATAATAATAATAATAATAATATTAATAATAATAATAATAATAATAATAATAATAATAATAATAATAATAATAATGTGTACATACATATTATACACTAGCACTCAAAAATATCCATTATCTGCTACAGTGGTCCCTCGTTTTTCCCTGGGGTTGCGTTCCAAGACCACCCGTGAAAAACGAATTTCCGTGAAGTAGAGGAAAGATTTTTTTTTTAATGTATTTAATGAGTATTTGGACTTTTAACAAAATTGAACAGGTCCAAAGACGGGCTACAAGAATGGTGGAAGGTCTTAAGCATAAAACGTATCAGGAAAGACTTCATGAACTCAATCTGTATAGTCTGGAGGAGAGAAGAGAAAGGGGGGACATGATTGAAACATTTAAATAGTTTAAAGGGTTAAATAAGGTTCAGGAGGGAAGTGTTTTCAATAGGAAAGTGAACACAAGAACAAGGGGGCACAATTAGGGGAAAGATCAGAAGCAACGTGAGAAAATATTATTTGACTGAAAGAGTAGTAGATGCTTGGAACAAACTTCTAGCAGACGTGGTTGGTAAATCCACAGTAGCTGAATTTAAACATGTCTGGGATCAATATATATCCATCGTAAGAGAAAATACAGGAAATAGTATAAGGGCAGACTGGATGGACCATGAGGTCTTTTTCTTGCACAGAAGCAAAACATTGGTGGAAATTGCCGAAATTTTGCTCGCGTGAACATCTTCATGTGAGATTTTGCTTGTTGTGCATGTGCAGAAGTCAAATTTCATGTGGGGGCATGCATGCGCGCATCAGGAGTGTGCAGCTGCACATGCATCCCAAAAATCGCTACCGGAATGTAGCATGTTACTGTTCCGGTAGTAGGCCACCACTTGTTTGTAAATATCTGAACACTTTGAGCCTGGACCGTGGTCTGGAACACTCTAAACTACTTCTTGCTCCACAAGATTTACTTCTGGAAAATTACAGACTCGCCTCGGAATGATACAAGGAAGTTGAGGGAAGTGGGAATGAACAGAAAGCCAGAATGGATTTTTGTTCTCCCAACCAGAAGACGAGAATTACAAGACTTTGAGGCTAATTTAGCATGTAATGCGAATCAACAAACTGAAGATTAGTACAATTTTCCTGGAAGAGGACTGGCACTCGGTCAGTTCCTATTGTCCAAATACCAAAAAACTCTCGGGGCACCCCCTCCTTAATGTCTTAAAGAGAATCGGGGAAGGGGTTGTCGCATTTAGAAGTTACTGTATTTTTTGGAGTATAAGTGGCACCTGTTTCCTCCCTAAAGGAGGCTGATAATTAGGGTGCGTCTTATACGCTGAATGTAGCTTTACCCCCCCCCCCCCAGCCCTAACTAGTTGCTAACGATCTTCCCAGCTCTTACCTTGCAGGCTCTTTCTTTGTTTCTCTCTGCAAAAAATGTTTTCCATGCCCTAAGTCTTTGCAGGTTTTTTCCCCATTGCTTTACTTACTCCGAATAAGTTTCTTTCCAGTCCTAACCAGGTGCTAACAATGTTCCCAGCTCTTACTGGCTTGCAAACTCTTTCATTGTTACTCTCTGCAAAGAATGTTTTCCAAACTCTGTCTTTAATCCCCCCTATTCTCTATTTGCTCCAAATGTTTCTTTCCAGCCCTAACCAGGTGCTAACGATGTTCCCAACTCTTACTGGCTTGCAAACACTTTCATTGTTACTCTCTGCAAAGAATGTTTTCCAAACTCTGTCTTTAATCCCCCCTATTCTCTATTTGCTCCAAATGTTTCTTTCCAGTCCTAACCAGGTGCTAACAATGTTCCCAGCTCTTACTGGCTTGCAAACACTTTCATTGTTACTCTCTGCAAAGAATGTTTTCCAAACTCTGTCTTTAATCCCCCCTATTCTCTATTTGCTCCAAATGTTTCTTTCCAGACCTAACCAGGTGCTAACGATGTTCCCAACTCTTACCGGCTTGCAAACTCTTTCATTGTTACTCTCTGCAAAGAATGTTTTCCAAACTCTGTCTTTAATCCCCCCTATTCTCTATTTGCTCCAAATGTTTCTTTCCAGACCTAACCAGGTGCTAACAATGTTCCCAACTCTTACCGGCTTGCAAGCACTTTCATTGTTACTCTCTGCAAAGAATGTTTTCCAAACTCTGTCTTTAATCCCCCCTATTCTCTATTTGCTCCAAATGTTTCTTTCCAGACCTAACCAGGTGCTAACAATGTTCCCAACTCTTACCGGCTTGCAAACACTTTCATTGTTACTCTCTGCAAAGAATGTTTTCCAAACTCTGTCTTTAATCCCACCTATTCTCTATTTGCTCCAAATGTTTCTTTCCAGCCCTAACCAGGTGCTAACGATGTTCCCAGCTCTTACCGGCTTGCAAACACTTTCATTGTTACTCTCTGCAAAGAATGTTTTCCAAGCCCTAAATCTTTGCAGGGTTTTTTCCATTGCTCTACTTGCTCCGAATGTTTCTTTCCAGGTGCTAATGATGTTGCCAGCTCTTACTGGCTTGCAAGCTCTTTCATTGTTACTCTCTCCAAATAAAGTTTTTTTAAAGCCCTATCCAGGGGATAAAATAATATGCTGGCTAAGGATGCTGGCAAGCAGATTCTTTTCCCTATTTCCCTCCCCCAAAACTTAGGTGCGTCTTATGCTCCGGTGCATCTTATATTCTGGCTGGAGGAACAA
Source organism: Erythrolamprus reginae (assembly GCF_031021105.1). NCBI lineage: Eukaryota > Metazoa > Chordata > Lepidosauria > Squamata > Dipsadidae > Erythrolamprus > Erythrolamprus reginae. The sequence goes on along the minus strand of NC_091955.1, from coordinate 90,210,501 downwards.
AACCGAAAGAGTCTCGCGGCCCGTTCTGCATCCTTGGTTTTAGTATTCCAAATGCTTCCTGATGTAATTGAATTGTTGTTTCTGCCTCTATTAATACACATGCAAATGAGCCAGTGCTGCAGCTGCACCGTATTAATCAGATGTGTGCTCCTGTCTGTCTGCCCCGTAGGCTTAGGGGTTGGGAAGAGAAGAAAAGGCAGGCATTTTAAGCCTCGTTTGACAGAGCCCTGCTCAGTACACAACATGTGGCTCAAAGGGAAAGAGAAGCCAGCCAGCTTCTCCGTTGCCTACTTACCAGTGGACCAAATTCAAACACGATGCTAAATCATCACTTTGGGTTATTGAAGTAAAACTTTTGTGTTCATTATAGCATTTAAAGTGTTGGGACCGCCTTCTGCTGCACGAATCCCAGCGACCAGTTAGGTCCCACAGAGTGGGTCTTCTCCGGGTCCTGTCAACTAAACAATGCTGCTTGGCGGGACCCAGGGGAAGAGCCTTCTCTGTGGCGGCCCTGGCCCTCTGGAACCAACTCCCCCCAGAGATTAGATTTGCCTCCACCCTCCTTGTCTTTCGTAAGCTTCTTAAAACCCACCTCTGCCGCCAGGCATGGGGGAATTGAGATCATCTTTCCCCCTAGGCCTTTACAATTTTATGCATGCTATGGCTGTATGTCTGTTTGGTTTTTATTATAATGGGTTTTTAATTGTTTTTAATATTGGATTATTATTATATGCTGTCTTATTATTGCTGTTAGGGGCCCTGAGTCTCCAGAGAGGGGCGGCATACAAATCCAATGAATGAATGAATGAATGAATGAATGAATGAATGAATGAATGAACGAACGAACGAACGAACGAACGAACGAACAAGCAAGCAAGCAAGCAAGCAAGCAAGCAAACCAACCAACCAACCAACCAACCAACCAACCAACCAACCAACCAACCAACCAACCAACCAACCAACCAACCAACCAACCAACAAATAAATAAATGTAAAGCCCTACATGGCACCGGATCAGATTACTTATGGGACCGTCTTCTGCCTCATGTATCCCAACGGCCTGTTAGGTCCCACAGAGTCGGCCTTCTCCAGTGTCGTCTGGTGGAGGCCTGGGGAAAGAGCCTTCTCTGTGGGGGCTCCGGCCCTATGGAATGAGATCCCTCTAGAGATTTGTACTGCCCCCACTCTTTCTGTCTTCCGTAAGGTCTTAAAAACCCACCTCTACCGACAGGCTTGGGGCCACTGAGTTGTTAATACCCTGCCCCGGCCAATGATTGAATGTATGGTGCATGATGTGATGAATGTGATTGTTTGATTTTACAGTTTTTAGACTGTATTTTATTCCTATTTCTAACATGCTTTGTATTAATCTTTGTTGTAAGCTGCCCCGAGTCTCAGGAGAAGGGTGGCATAGAAATCAAATCAAATCAAATCGAATCAAATCAAATCAAATCAAATCAAATCAAATCAAAAATAATTTATTAGATTTGTATGCCGCCCCTCTCCGAAGACTCGGAGCGGCTCACAACAATGATAAAAACAATATTATAGTGACACAAATCTAATATTAAAAGAAATAACTAAAACCCTATCATATTAAAACCAGACAACACATACATACCAAACATAAATTATAAGGAGCCTGGAGGAAAGATGTCTCAAATCCCCCATGCCTGGCGGTATAGGTGGGTCTTGAGTAGTTTATGAAAGACCCACCTAATCTCTGGGGGAGTTGATTCCAGAGGGCCGGGGCCACCACAGAGAAGGCTCTTCCCCTGGGGCCTGCCAGGCGACATTGTTTAGTCGACAGGACCCGGAGAAGGCCAACTCTGTGGGACCTTATCAGTCGCTGGGATTCGTGCGGTAGCAGGTGGTTCTGGAGGTACTCTGGTCCAATGCCATGTAGGGCTTTAAAGGTCATATTATTATTATTATTATTATTATTATTATTATTATTATTATTATTATTATTATTGTTATTATTATTATTATTTATTAGATTTGTATGCCGCCCCTCTCCAAAGACTCAAATCCAATCCAATCCAATCAAACAATCAATATTAGACTTATATATCTGGTGATCAGCTTCCTATAGGTCTGCCCCACATTAGACTTCACACGAAACTGTCCAGCTTAACATATGTCAGAGTTGCGTTCAGAAGCTGCCCACCCAGAATCAGATACGATATCAGGAACCGGAGACGTTTCAGAATGAATAAAATACAGCAGGAATTCCTGAGAAGACGTTTACTTCTTCTTTGTAGCAAAACTACAAACTCTCTATATTCTATTTACTGAACACCAACACTATCTTACTAGGCAACACACGACCATGAACCACAATCACAGATCGACCACAGACTAACCACACTTATACAAACGTGCATTACAGCATATACAATTCTTAACCAATCAAGTCATAGCACATTCTGCTGATCCACCATGACTCAGCATTAGTGTTGGGCAAACCCAACAAAATTCAGGTTCGGGTTCGGCACCCAAATTTTCAAAAAAGTTCGGGTTTGGCACCCGAACCCAAACCCGAACTTTTGCTGAACTGTTGAGTACGGCGCTCGAGAAAGTGCTATGAAGCGCCGCCGGCCAGCTGTCACCTTCCAGAACAGTTGGGGCGCTTCCTGGCGCTTTCCCGAACCCGAACTTTTGCCAAACTTCAGGGTTCGGCGTTCAGGAGACTGCTGAGAAGCGCCCCGGCTGTTTCTGAAGGTGACAGATGGGCGGCGGTGCTTCCTGGAACAGCTGGGGAGCTGTCGGCCGATCGGGAGGCACAAAAGGAGGTGGGGAATCCCACGAGGGTATTCCAGGGGCGGAACTTTGATGTCACTGAGACGTCTTTCCTGGAGTCCCTGTTTCAGCCGGCCAGGAAGGACGTCTCAGTGACATCAAAGCTCCGCCCCTGTAATCTCCTCGTGGGATTCCCCACCTCCTTTTTCGCCTCCCGACTGGCCGACAGCTCAACGGCTGTTCTGGGAAGCGCCACCGCCCAGCTGTCACCATCAGAAACAGCCGGGGCGCTTCTGGGTGGTCTCCCAAATGCCGAACCCGGACGTTCGGCAAAAGTTTGGGTTTGGGACAGCGTACCCGAACCCGAACCTTTGCTGAACTTTTGCAAAAATTCGGGTTCGGGTTCTGTATACTGAACCGCACAAAGTTCGGTACGAACCCGAACTTTGCAGGTTCGGTTCGCCCAACACTACTCAGCATTCCTTTTAATTTACACTAATTGCATTCTACTCCCCTGTAACTGGAACATAACCTCAGGTGCCAATCCTGACAACGTGTTCTTTTGAAGAACATGTTATCACAATGTGTATCTTTGCCACTAGAAATTAGGCAGATATTATTCTAGTGAAGACCTCCAAATACTATTTCTCTGTCATGGAATTTCAACTGAGTGGGTGGAGAATGGGACTGGTGGGAAAAATACAAATGGATTTGCAAGTCTAATATAGTATCTTCCTAATTCATGAATCTGTACGTATTCCAAAATTTACATCCAGCAAATCTTTTATATACAAATATGGGTTAAACTCGGGGACAACGTCAGTTCAATTATGCAGGGAATGGAGAAGAACTGCTATTCCTTTGTTCGTGAAATATTTCTTTGGAGAAGTAAGTTTAAGCTCATAACTTTAAATAATTGAATAAAGTGATGTCATTCAAAAGCATTTGAGGCACAGCTGAGTAAATCATTTAATAGTAGGGTGAGTTCACTCTGGAGTGCAGGTATTAAACAGCGCCTTGTACCAATTTGCTGAAGGATACAGCCAGGGAAGGGCTGCCAAAATTTTTACTACCACACTGTGGGCCTAGCTTATGCATTTTCTTTCAACACCTTTCAGTGCAAATTGGGTGCTCTGGGGTGGAGCTACATTTTTGCTACCCCACTGTGTGTCCCCCCCACATCTGGGCAGCAGCCCACCCCTGGACACAGCACATTACATACAATCCTTTCCAAACCAGTTCGTATGTGAATTGAATATGGGCTGTTTTAATTTTACTAGTGCCTAAAACAGCTTTAAGGAACTGTGTAACTTCCCACCTCTCTTTACTATTGCTTTTGAAATCTGTTTGTCTGTCTGTCTGTCCGTCCGTCCGTCCATCCATCCATCTTCTCTCTCTCTGTCATCTCTATTTGTCCGTCCGTCCGTCCGTCCGTCCGTCCATCCATCCAATGGGATTTAGAACCCACTACTGATGTACATTATAACGTTATTTTTTAAATAGATAGATAGATAGATGGATGGATGGATGGATGGATGGATGGATGGATAGATAGATGATAGATAGATAGATAGATAGATAGATATAGATAGATAGATAGATAGATAGATAGATAGATAGATAGATACATACATACATAGATACAGGTAGGTAGGTAGGTAGGTAGGTAGATAGATAGATAGATAGATAGATAGATAGATAGATAGATAGATAGATAGAAGGATGGGTGCGCAAATGGGTGGGTGGGTGGGTGGATAGATTGATGGATGGATAGATAGATAGATAGAAAGATAGATGGATGGATGGATCCATCTAATGTTTATTGTGGTTTATCACAACTTCCCCTTCATTCTATACAGGTTCTGCATTTCTGCATGTAAATGTGTGTGTATGAGATCTCTAATCTCGGCCTGCCTGCCTCTCTCTCTCTCTTTCCCTCCCTCCCTCCCTGCCTACCTATCTATCTATCTACCTACCTACCTACCCACCTACCTGTGAGCAAATATAATGTGTGTGTGTCTTAGTTACCTATTTTTGCTGACAACTGAAAAGGAAAGGAGACTCGAGAGAAAACAATATATATATGATAAAGGGACTAGAAACCAAAACGTACGAGGGAAGGTTGCAGAACTGGGCATGGATAGTCTAGTAAAGCGGAGGTCCAAGTCCAGGCAGATCCAAAGATGGGATAAAAAAATGGTGGAAGGTCTTAAGCATAAAACTTATCAGGAAAGACTTCATGAACTCAATCTGCATAGTCTGGAGGACAGGAGGGAAAGGGGGGACATGATAGAAACATTTAAACATGTCAAAGGGTTAATTAAGGTTCAGGAGGGAAGTGTTTTTAATAGGAAAGTGAATGCAAGGACAAGGGGGCACAATCTGAGGTTAGTTGGGGGAAAGAACAGAAGCAGCGTGAGAAAATATTATTTGACTGAAAGACTAGTAGATGCTTGGAACAAACTTCCAGCAGACATGGTTGGTAAATCCACAGGAACTGAATTTAAACATGCCTGGGATAAACATATATCCATCCTAAGATAAAATACAGGAAATAGTATAAGGGCAGACTAGATGGACCATGAGGTCTTTTTCTGTCGTCAGTCTTCTATGTTTCTATGTTTCTAAATCCATTGAAAATTTTAAATCCATTAAAATTCATAAAATTCTTCTACAGTACTACTGTACTCTATTAAAGAAACTAGTAGGATATCACATGTAGTTCCAGCTGAGAAACATTATAGAATGTCTGTTTAATGCAAAGGGTGGGTTTTAAAAGTCCAAATACTCGTTAAATACATTAAAAAATATATTTCCCCTACTTCACGGAAATTCGTTTTACCAACATGGTTGGTAAATCCACAGTAACTGAATTTAAACATGCCTGGGATAAACATATATCCATCCTAAGATAAAATACAGGAAATAGTATAAGGGCAGACTAGATGGACCATGAGGTCTTTTTTTCTGCCATCAATCTTCTATGTTTCAATGTTTCTATTAGATCCAACTGAATCAGTCATCAGCGTGTGCTTCTGGTTTTGAACTTTGCAACAAACTTTGATAATATCTGTGACAGAACAATGCAATGGCATTTCCTTTGGAAAAAAGACAGCCGGCAATCATTGCTTTTGTCACTCTTTCCAGAAAAATGAGGGACGAGGTATATAGACTAGCAGGGATGTGAGCCATAGGAGAAGACAGATAGATTCTCATGCAGGCAGCTGCAGCAGCGAGGTAGAAAAACATCAATTTTGACCATTAATAATATCTTATTTAACTACACCTAAAAGTGGAGAATGTCTGCAAGCTTCCCCCCTCCCGTCCCCCCACCTCTCTGCTCAGCTGCTGTTTGTGGGCATGAATCCATTAGCAGCAATAGAAGTGCATCTATTCCTACAGCTGGGGAACTGGCCTATTGATCTACAGCAATCTCCTATAAAATGGGCCGTTTGGCTGCTCCTTGGGCAGAACAGGTGGTGACTATCTGGTAGCCAACCCACCTAAATTTAGCATCGGCGATAAATGGGGAGTGCGGTGCCCAATCTAGGTTAATATTATATGTTTTGAGACCAATTTAAGGAACTAGCCAATGGGAAATATTCATATTATGCTGCCTTATTAACTCTCTATCATTATCATCTTCAGCGTTTGTGATGTCCATCAAGAAATGTGCATATTAATATTAAAGGAATCTAGTGAGCTAATGGCTGATGGACGCGTGCCATCTTTTGGCAATGCTAATGTGAGTGAGAGCATTTAGCTCCTATTTTCAGTTTATCTCGCCCAGATGTTTCTTCTCAAAGTGCAAGCTCAGATTGGTTTTGAATTTTTCCCCCACCGTATGAATAGTGGGCGAGGGTACCTAAGCAGAGGAATCAAGCCTGCACATTAATGAACCATGCCCACCATCCCATAGACTAAAACATTTATAAGGAGCAGGTAAAGCAGGAACAAACCAAGAGAAAGATCTATCAGCTCAGCTGCAAGATGTAACCGATATTTACCGTTGTACACTACTTAGAAAAAATTGCAATATGTTCTCTCATCGCCTATGGCGCCTTCTGTCCTAGCACTGATTTTCCATCTTTTTTTAATATATTTATACATTTTCAGAATTTTCCAATTTTCAGGTCCAACCAGATTTATCCCACACATAATCAACCTTCACCACAACGGGGTGTCTGAAGTTGTTGCAACTTCAGGCACCCTGTAAGCAAGTCAAAAAACACACACGACAAATTTCTCTGCAATTTGCATTTATGTTCCAAAGGGTTTGTTTTACTTTTCTAAAAGGCAAAACTTTTCTAAAAGACTTTCTTGGCCTTTTCTTTGAAAATACATTACTTCTCATCCAAAAAGTTTCTTGAGTTTAGAACACAGGTGTAAAACTTGGATAAGTTTTGGTGGTGGTGGGGACTCAGTGAGGTTAGTAATTTTATGCACTATTTATCGAATACTTAATAGTTTTTTTTATTGTCCTTCCGTCTCTAGTACCTTAGTGCGATCCTTAATTACTTTTTAAAATAGGAAATAATTAAATAGTATGTTTTTACCCATAAACACTTTAATCATTTTAATCATTATCTGGAACGGAACTTTTTTTACCAATTCAAGAAAGTTGAGCTACTTGCCTAATCTGTTATCATACTGAATATTATGGGTTCAGTACAAAACCTTAAAACCGTTGCAAGAAGCAATGGGTGGAAACTAAACAAGCCTCGCTGATTGCGAAATTTGGGTGTGAAGGCTCCAGTGCTGTCTTTTGCCGGACCGTATGCACCACCATCTCTCTTTTTTTCCTTATTTTTGGTGACGTTTTGGCTTTCTGAGCATGTGTAGAAGGAAAATGTGCGAGACCGCCTTCTGTCGCACGAATCCCAGCGGCCGGTTAGGTCCCACAGAGTTGGTCTTCTCCGGGTCCCATCGACTAAACAATGTCATCTGGCGGGACCCAGGGGAAGAGCCTTCTCTGTGGCAGCTCCGACCCTCTGGAACCAGCTCCCCCCAGAGATTAGGATTGTCCCCACCCTCCTTGCCTTTTGTAAACTTCTTAAAACCCACCTCTGCCGTCAGGCATGGGGGAACGGAAATATCTTCCCCAGGCCTATGTAGTTTTGTGTATGATATGACTGTGTGTATGTTTTTATATATTGGGGTCTTTTTCTTTTTAGACTTTTTAATGTAAAACTTATTTTAGATTTTAATTATTAGATTTGTTACCATGTATTGTTTTTATCACTGTTGTGAGCCGCCCCAAGTCTGCGGAGAGGGGCGGCATACAAATCTAATTAATAATAATGATAATGATAATGATGATGATGATGATGATGATGATGATGATGATAATAATAATAATAATAATAATAATAATAATAATAATAATAATCAGACTGATAATAATAATGAGACTGACCGAATTCTGAAGCATAACACACCAGACATTGTGATCTTGGAGAAAAAGACATCGCAATCCCAGGAGACAGCAGAATTGAGGAGAAGCAGCTAGAGAAATTAGTGAAATACGAAGATCTAAAAATCGAGCTGCAACGACTCTGGCATAAGCCAGTGAAAGTGGTTCCAGTGGTACTTGGCATGCTGGGCACGGTGCCAAAGGATCTCAGCGGACATTTGAAAACCACTGGAATTGACAAAATCTCCATCTGTCAATTGCAAAAGGCCGCTTTACTGGGATTGGCAAACATAATTCGCCGCTACATCACGCAGTCCTAGGTGCTTGGGAAGCACCCGAGTGGTGATGAAATACGAAATCCAGCATAGTGATCTTGTTTGCTGTGTTGTACTGACATAATAATGATGATGATGATGATGATGATGATGGTGATGATAATGATGATGATGATGATGATGATAATAATAATAATAATAATAATAATAATAATAATAATAATATCGTTCCTAAGCACATGCACGAAAGCAAAATCACACTGGGGACGCATGCATGCATGTGTGAAACATTGCAATTCGCACACAGCACACCAGTAGGACGGTAAGAGGAATCCACCGTTGCCCAGGACCCAAACAGAGGTCCCAGTGCCTCTGATGAGAAATTAACCAAGATAGCAATAAGCTCCTCTCTTCTATCTGCCCCAAATGAGAGCGCAAATATGGAAGGCATGAATGCCGACTGCCCAAACGCTGCAATTATATTCAGCCTGGAGTAGCCACTGCTGCAAACAAGGGGAAAGGCTTTAATGTACCAGCTCATACAGTCATTAGCCTCCCAGCAGGCCGTGCCAACGAGGGCGACCAATTAGTACTAACAGTGACAGGTAAGACACCCCGCTGGGCGGCTCCTGGAGAGAAGAAGGGCTTCGAAACACATGCCCTCTCAAAGCAAGGTTGGCAGGGAGCGTGTGTCAGCCTCTGCAACATTGTCATTGCGGCTTTTTCATCCCTTCCCTCCCCGCTCTGCAGCCGCTACTTTCGGCGCATAAAAGTTTGAGAAGGATTAAAGAGGAGCACCAGGGGATAAAAAAAATAATAGAGAAAGGAAGGGGGGGGGGAGAACAGTTGCAAAAATTAAAAAACACCATTGTTCTAAGATTTCCAAGGAACAATGGAGCTCTCACTGGAGTTTAATAGAGTTTAACATTAAACTGCGGTTTAATGTTTCCAAATGTAAAATAATGCACTTGGGGAAAAGGAATCCTCAATCTGAGTATTGCATTGGCAGTTCTGTGTTAGCAGAAACTTCAGAAGAGAAGGATTTAGGGGTAGTGATTTCTGACAGTCTCAAAATGGGTGAGCAGTGCGGTCGGGCGGTAGGGAAAGCAAGTAGGATGCTTGGCTGCATAGCTAGAGGTATAACAAGCAGGAAGAGGGAGATTGTGATCCCGCTGTATAGAGCGCTGCTGATGAGACCACATTTGGAGTACTGTGTTCAGTTCTGGAGACCTCACCTACAAAAAGATATTGACAAAATTGAACAGGTCCAAAGACGGGCTACAAAAATGGTGGAAGGTCTTAAGCATAAAACGTATCAGGAAAGACTTCATGAACTCAATCTGTATAGTCTGGAGGACAGAAGGAAAAGGGAGGACATGATCGAAACATTTAAATATGTTAAAGGGTTAAATAAGGTCCAGGAGGGAAGTGTTTTTAATAGGAAAGTGAACACAAGAACAAGGGGACACAATCTGAAGTTAGTTGGGGGAAAGATCAAAGGCAACATGAGAAAATATTATTTTACTGAAAGAGTAGTAGATCCTTGGAACAAACTTCCAGCAGACGTGGTAGATAAATCCACAGTAACTGAATTTAAACATGCCTGGGGTAAACATAGATCCATCCTAAGATAAAATACAGAAAATAGTATAAGGGCAGACTAGATGGATCATGAGGTCTTTTTCTGCTGTCAGACTTCTATGTTTCTATGTTTCTAATCTGTAAAGCTGTGATCTGGCTTTATGCAAAAGGACAGGGTGGGGGAAGTATTGAGTGCCTTACTGGTACGGCACCGGTAGCGAAAACCATGATGCGCGCGCAGTTCTGGGTGATCAGTGGTCATGTCCCGGTGAGATTTGTTTTTCTGTGCATGCGCAGGAAGGAAAGCCTTGCAAGAGGACGCACACGCGAGAGAGATTGTGCAAAAGCAAAAAATTGCCGGAATCTCAAGCGTGAGTGCGTCATCTTGCGAGATTTGGTTTCCTGCCCATGCACAGAAGCAAAATCTTGCCGGATACGCGCACTCGCCTGCCGGTCATCCAGAGCTGTGTGTGCATCACACCAGTAGCGCCGGTGAGTAGGAGCCCCCCCTGGGTGGGGGGCTGGGTGGGGGTTATTGACTCTTTTGTACTCCGGTGCAAGTTGGAAACAAGGAGTGCAACTATCACATCTACCCGAGGTGTGCCTTGTAAAAGTCGGCCAAATAACAACTATAGTAATTAGCTATAGTTATATATTAGCTACAGTGATACCTCGTCTTACAAACCCCTTGTCATATAAATTTTTCGAGATACAAACCCGAGGTTTAAGATTTTTTTGCCTCTTCTTCCAAACTATTTTCACCTTACAAACCCAAGTCGCCGCCACTGGGATGCATCGCCTCCCAACTTCTGTTGCCAGCCAAAGCACCTGTTTTGCGCTGCTGGGATACCCCTGAGGCTCCCCTCCATGGGAAACCCCACCTCAAAACCCAGCCGCACAAAAACGGGTGCTTCGCTGGCAATGGAAGTCCGGAGGTGGGGTTTCCCAGTGAGGGGAGCCTCAGCGAAATCGCAGCATCACAAAAACACGGAAGTCTGGAGGTGGGGTTTTTGCGCTGCTGGGATTCTCCTGCTGGGATTCCCCTGCAGCATCACAAAAACATGTCAACATGTCCGGAGGTGGGGTTTCCCATGGAGGGGAGCCTCAGGAGAATCCCAGCAGCGCAAAAACAGGCACTTCGGCTGGCAACAGGGATGAGTTTTGGGCTTGCACACATTATTTTGCATTGATTCCTATGGGAAACATTGGTTCGTCTTACAAACTTTTCACCTTACAAACCTCGTCCCAGAACCAATTAAGTTCGTAAAATGAGGTATCACTGTATATATATTTGTGTGGCAAAAAGGTACTAAAATTGGGGTGGGGGAAAATTCACTTAACAACTGCTGTGCTTAGCAATGGAAATGATGGGATCAATTGTGGCTGTAAATGGAGGATTACCTGTATTAAGAACATAAGACCATAACAAGAGCCAGGCTGAATCGGGCCAAAGCCCATCGAGTCCAGCATTCTGTGTCACACAGTGGCCCACCAATTGTCCATGGGGATCTTGAACAGAAAGAGAAGACAAGTCCCTCCCTTTCCCTTGACCCCCAACAAATGGCACTCAAGGGAATCCTGCCTACCTCAACCAACATAGAGGTGGCACATGGACATCCATTTCAATAACCACCAATACACTTGGCATCCGTGAATCTGTCTAATCCTGCCTTGAAGCTATCAAGGCTGACAGCTGTCATGACTAGTGTTGGGCGAACTGAACCCGAACCCGAACTTTTGCCGAACCTCCGGGTTCTCAACTGCTCAAAAAATAAAGGGAACACTTCAACGACACAATATAACTCCAAGTAAATCAAACTTCTGTGAAATCAAACTGTCCACTTAGGAAGCAACCCTGATTGACAGTCAATTTCACATGCTGTTGTGCACATCTTTGTACAGAACAAAGTATTCAGTGATAATATTTCATTCATTCAGATCTAGGATGTGTTATTTGAGTGTTCCCTTTATTTTTTTGAGCAGTATATATAGGCCATATGTGAATATACATATTACACACAGGCACCCAAGAATATACATTACTACTATATAAACTGTATGTGTATGTACACACACACATGCACAGCTCTTATAAAATTATACACATTCAACCTGCACGAGTCAAAAAGAGGGCGGGGAAAATATTTACTGACCCCTCACATCCTGGACACAAACTGTTTCAACTCCTACCCTCAAAACGTCGCTACAGAGCACTGCACACCAAGACAACTAAACACAAGAACAGTTTTTTCTCGAACGCCATCACTCTGCTAAACAAATAATTCCCTCAACACTGTCAGACTTTCTACTAAATCTGCACTTCTATTCTACTAGTTTTTCTCATCATTCCTATCATCCTTTTCCTCCCACTTATGACTGTATGACTGCAACTTGTTGCTTGTATCCTGAGATTTTTATTAATATTGATTGTTTCTTCATTGCTTATTTGACCCCTATGACAATCATTAAGTGTTGTACAACGTGATTCTTGACAAATGTATCTTTTTCTTTTATGTACACTGAGAGCATATGCACTAAGACAAATTCCTTGTGTGTCCAATCACACTTGGCCAATAAAATTCTATTCTATTCAATTCTATTCTATTTACTGCGATAGGAAAATCATACCGAGCCCAGAAGGAAAAAAAGAAAAAAAAATCAAAATTTTTCTACCGTTTCTGTATACCTGACCAATTTTTTTCTACCGTTTCTGCGTACCGGATTGTAGCCGTAGGAGCCCATCATTGGTGAATGCATTCACAAGATCCATTTAATACATGAATATTTTCCTGACATTTTTCATGTCAGAAAAAAATAATCTAACAATTGGCTTAATTGGTTTAGGTTTAGGACATAAAGAGAGAAAATGTAGATGTGCTGGGATTCGGTTAAATCCAGAACTAAGGATATCTAATTGGGAACTGCTGTTACCTTTAACAGGCTGGTGGTCGTATTAAGTTAACTGTAATCTTAAAGAAGGAAGAATTACCTAACTGTGGCCCACTGAGTTGTACAATAAGGAATAAACAACTATTGTAGCCCGTACTTTCCCCGAAAGGTCATAAATTCCTCCAGCGAGCTACACAAAAAAGTTGTTTTTTCTAAAGCCTTTTAGGTTGAATGCAATATCTAATTTACCAAAAGCTGCTCACTAATACACTTGTATTCTTTAAAGCTCAGCTGCTGCTTAAGATTAGGTTCTCTTTGCTCTTGATGGCATCAACTCAAACAAAGGTTGAATTAAAGTAACATCACTGTTTCCATTAAGGCCCAAGTCCTGATTTAGATTAGATTGGATTTATTGGATTTATATGCCGCCCCTCTCCGCAGACTCGGGGCGGCTCACAACAATGGCAAAAACATACATAGTAACAAATCTAATATTTAGCAATCTAATTTACAGTTTTAAGTTAAAAAGTCCATAAAAGCAACCCCAATATATATAAAAAACAAGCACACAATCAATCATAGACCAAAACTACATGGGCAAGTGGGAGATGTTTCAATTCCCCCATGCCTGACGGCAGAGGTGGGTTTTAAGGAGTTTACGAAAGGCAAGGAGGGTGGGGGCAATCCTAAACTCTGGGGGGAGCTGGTCCCAGAGGGTCGGAGCTGCCACAGACGACATTGTTTAGTCGACTGGACCCGGAGAAGACCAACTCTGTGGGACCTAACAGGACGCTGGGATTCGTGCGGCAGAAGGCGGTCCCGGAGATATTCTGGTCCAGTGCCATGAAGGGCTTTATAGGTCATAACCAAGACTTTGAATTGTGACCGGAAACTGATCCGCAACCAATGCAGACTGTGGAGTGTTGGAGTAGCCACCTCCTCGAGTAGCACAGGCAGGGCTCTTAACACGCAGCTGGGAGGCAGGTACGTGAGTAACAAGCCCACCTGAACCCCTAAGTCCAACTTCACCAGGAGGGACTCGCAACCCACAACCTCTGGAGCAATGAGCCTACGCAGGCAAAGGCTCTCCCTGGCTATAATAGCCACTCCTCCCCCCCCCTTTCCTGGGGTCGAGGCTGATGCCATACCCGAAACCCAGCTGGGCAAATTTCAGAGAGAGGAACTCCTCCCTCCGGGCCCAGCCAGGTTTCGGTCACACAAGCCAGGTCGGCCTCCTCATCCAGGATCAAATCCCAGATGAGGAGAGCTTTATTTACCACCGACCTGGCATTGAGTAGCAGCAGCCTGAGCCCAGGTCCAGAATTACACTCATCACCATGATTTGAGGAAGGATGATAACTTATGCTTTACATTTGCTTTTTTTTAATTTCCAAGAGGTAATTGGACTTTCTGATTTTGCTTTCAAGGCATTTAGGTTCTCATCCAAGAAGTTGCTTCAGCTCTTCTGAGTCAGAAGAGAAATGTCTTCAAATCAAAAACAGAAAGTCCAGGTACCTCTTGAAAAAAACCCCCACACCTTTGGGACAACAATGATCTGGGTGACTGAGTATCTCCATAGACATTTTGCATTTGATCGATCTCACAATTGCAAACATCTTTAGCAATAAAAATGAAATAAAAATAATACTAGAGAATTTAAGTAGCTGGAATTAAAGCAGTAGAAGATTTTGGATAAAAGGGACAACTGATCTTATCTAAGGTACATATCTTTTTATTCCTCTGGGAATTTGCTTGTAACTTTTGTTCTATGAATACAACAAGAAAATAGAATCCAAAGGATTATTCGAATGTCCTTGGAAGGGAATAATACCAAGTATTAGTGGAGACAGGTCAAAACAGCAAGGATATATCCATATATTTACCAGGAGTTGAGTCAATAGCACTCAGGTCGTTAACTTGGAAACTTATGGCATTTCTCTCCCACCAATACAAAATAATCATTTATAGTGGCAGATAATAAAATAAAGAAGGCTGCAGTTTGCATATCTACCCACCCACAAGGTAGCCCATAACTTTGCCATTGAGATAGTTTGCAGAGTGAAGCAAGATCTCAATTGGCCACTTTGACAAACATTAGGAATAAGCGATGCTAAAGCTTGATTGTAACCAGATGTTCCTGTGGAGTACACTTAATATAATATCAGCAAAACAATGGAGAGTGACTCATACTTTTTCACTGCTCAAAATTTCATTCCATGATTTCAGTGGAATGTCCATCATCTCATAGAATCAGAGAATTATCTTATAGGGGAGATGGATGCCATAAGCATGTAATAAATAATAATAGAATCATAAGGCTGGAAGGGACCTTGGAGGTCTTCTAGTCCAACCCCCTGATTAGGCAGGAAACCCTACACTACTTCAGACAGATGGTTATCCAACATCTTAAAAACTTCCAGTGTTGGAGCATTCACAACTTCTATAGGCTAGCTGTTCCACTGACTCATTGTCCTTCTGCTGTCCTATTTTCTCCTTCTCTTCCTCCTCCCCCTCCTTTCTTCATTCTCCTGCTGTCATTCTTTTTCCTCCCCTCCTTTTTCCTCCTCCTCCTCCTCTTCTTCCTCCTCCTGTCTGCTGTCATTCTTTCTCCTCCTCCTCCTCTTCTTCCTCCTCCTGTCTGCTGTCATTCTTTCTCCTCCTCTTCTTCTTCCTCCTCCTGTCTGCTGTCATTCTTCCTCCTCTTCCTCCTCTTCCTCCTCCTTCTCCTCCTCTTCTTCCTCCTCCTATCTGCTGTCATTCTTCCTCCTCTTCCTCCTCTTCCTCCTCCTTCTCCTCCTCTTCTTCCTCCTCCTGTCTGCTGTCATTCTTTCTCCTCCTCTTCTTCTTCCTCCTCCTATCTGCTGTCATTCTTTCTCCTCCTCCTCCTCCTCTTCCTCCTCCTTCTCCTCCTCTTCTTCCTCCTCCTGTCTGCTGTCATTCTTTCTCCTCCTCCTCTTCCTCTTCTTCTTCCTCCTCCTGTCTTCTGTCATTCCTCCTCCTCCTCCTCCTCCTCCTCCTCCTCCTCCAGCCCAATTCAAATGTTATCCATCTCCCCAATGAAAACACCGTCCCATTTCTCCCACGGCCACTCAGCCTCGGTGACATGGGTGGCCATATAAATCTAACAAACAAGCAAACCTATTTCCCAAGGCAGCTGTGTTACTCCAAAGGCAGTTTTCATCTCCCCCACCTCAAGAGTGAGAAGGCACCTTGGCAGCATGAGGTGTGTAATTTTTTTTTTTTTGCAGGGTCCAAATTCAACCTTTGCCTTTTTACAAAGCACTTACCTGCAGTTGCAGTGGGCCTAAACCCGGGGTTGCTGCGGCAGCCGCTGCCATTGTTGTTGGAATCAGCTGAACGGGGTAAGGGTCACCTGAGTAAGAAAATAACAGAGGCATCAGCACCTTTTTATCTACTCTCCACCTGCAAATTAAACTCCTGCATTCACTCCTTCCAAAAGCCTCTTTTTTGTCTGCCTGGCAGAGTTCTAATGAAAAGCTCCATTGTGAGGCCTTTTACTAACACTCTTCACAATTCTGGCGGAGGGAGGAACAGGAATAAAAGGGACAAGCAATTAAGGCGGAAACATCATCCCCTTTTTTCCCCCCATGATGTATTTAGGGAAATGGGGAGGGGGAGGGGAGCGCCTCGCCTTGTTCAGAGGACCGAGCTTCCCCCAAAAAGGAGAGGAGGGGGAAAGCAGGAAGGAAACAGAAGAGGGGAGGAGGAGGGAGGGAGGGAGAAGGGAAAATTGTAAAATCTTGATCAGCACAGAGGGTGGAGGACAATATATATAAATTAAGTTCTTAAGTAGAGGCACCACTGTATGTGTATATATATATAGGATTAGACACAAAAATATGTAACCCTGCCCTGGTGCAGAGCTGAAGGGATTGGATACTGTAGCCTAGAGGGTAATTCTCTGCCTTACAAGGCAAAGGTTGCAGGTTCAAGTCCCAGTGGGTATGGCTAGCTGATGAGGCCAAATTAAGGCCGAAATAGATCTATCCTAGTCTCCCTGAATTTTCAAATTCAGCAAAAAAACATGTGACACATACAGATAGAATTGTCGGCTATCAATAAAATTAACTGCCTTGGAAATGGCCCTAGGTTGGGCAGAGAGGCAAATAAGGAGCTGTGACGTTCCTTCAATACACCAGGGTGATTCGACACAAAAATATGTAACCCTTCCCTGGTGCAGAGCTGAAGGGATTGGATACTGTAGCCTAGAGGATAATTCTCTGCCTTACAGGGCAAAGGTTGCAGGTTCAAGTCCCAGTGGCTATGGCTAGCAGATGAGGCCAAAATAAGGCCGAAATATATCTATCCTAGTCTCCCTTAATTTTCAAATTCAGCAAAAAAACATGTGATATTATAATTAAGGGAGACTAGGATGGCACCATTTTGGCCTTGTTCTGGCCTCATCAGCTAGCCATACCCTTACTGGGATTTGATCCGGCAGCTTCTGCCTTGTAAGGCAGAGAATTAACCTCTAGGCCACCAGACCTGATCCCTTCAGCTTCTGCTTTATTTATTCTTCTGCTATATATATAAAACTATATATATAGCTATATATATAGAACAAGGACAGAAGCACCAGCCTGAAGATGACGAGTGGGACCTCGTCGAAACGTCGCCAGAAATTTCTAAATCCTACACGGGAAGAAACCCAAATATACCAAGACTGTCATATTGGTCACAGAACGAAACTAGACTCAGAACACATATTGCAAAACAATCAAGTAGCCTGCAAGCTCCAACTACTCAGGATATCACGCCTAATCAACAACCATTAACTAATCAGCATACTTCAGCTACATCAACGACCCCAGAGGTTACCCCATTGACTCACCAGGAAGTTTCTACACAGCAGGCAATTGCTGAGCCATCAAACCACACCCAGCCACCAGTATTTATAGAAGGAAGGCAAATCCGCGATGGGGAATTTATCGACTGATAGTACTTATTTAAGTATTTATATTGTAATTGTTTGGTAAGTTTTCATTTTTTTAAGTGTTTATAAACCCTTCCCACACAGTATTTATTTTAGATACAGTATTTAAATACAGTATTTACAATTTTAGTTTTTTTTTTTGAAAAACCTGCCGATCGAGTTCCGCGGGCTGTTTAAATCTGCCGATCGACTTCCTCAGAAACCCGCGATGAAGTGAAGCCATAGTAGGTGAAGCGCGGTATAGCGAGGGACTACTGTGCATATATGTGTGTGTGTGTGTGTGTGTGTGTGTATATATATATATATATATATATATATACAGTGATCCCCCGCTCGTTGCGAGGGTTCCGTTCCAGGACCCCCCGCAACGAGCGGGTTTTCGCGAAGTAGCGCTGCAGAAGTAAAAACACCATCTGCGCATGTGCAGATGGTGTTTTTAACTTCCGCAGCGCTAGCGAGGAGCCGAAGATTGGGGGCGGCGCGGCTGTTTTAAAACATCGCCGCCGGCATGGGGGGCTTCCTAGCAGCCCCCCAAACCCGGGTTGGGGGTCCGGGGGGTGCTGGCAAGCCCCCCATGCCGGTGGCAACATTTTAAAACAGCCGCGCCGCCCCCAATCTTCGGCTCCTCGCTAGCGGGCAGGCAGGCGGCGGACAAGCCGTTCGCTGGCGCTCGCTCTCGCCGCTTTGGAGCCGAGTCCTGAAGCGAATTCGCTTCAGGACTCAGCTCCAAAGCGGCGAGAATGAACGGTGTGGGCGGGCGAAGGGCGGGCGGCAGCGAGGAGTTTGCGTGGGCGGTGGGGAAACTCCTTGCTGATGCCCGCTGCTCGCCCTCCCGCCAGCAAGAGGGGGAAGACCCAGGGAAGCCGCCCAGCAGCTGATCTGCCTGCTTAAAAAACAAAAAAATAAAGGGAACACTCAAATAACACCTCCTAGATCTGAATGAATGAAATATTCTCATTGAATACTTTGTTCTTTACAAAGTTGAATGTGCTGACAACATGTGAAATTGATTGTCCATCAGTGTCGCTTCCTAAGTGGACAGTTTGATTTCACAGAAGTTTGATTTACTTGGAGTTATATTGTGTTGTTTAAGTGTATGTATGTGTGTATGTATGTATGTGTGTATGTAGGTAACATATTTTTGCTGATAATGAAAGGAAAGGCAGATCAGCAGAGCTGAAGGGATTAGATACTGTAGCCTAGAGGATAATTCTCTGCCTTACAAGGCAAAGGTTGCAGGTTCAAGTCCCAGTGGGTATGGCTAGCTGATGAGGCCAAAATAAGGCATATTACACAGGGCAAAACCCGAACTCAGAACAATCTACATACATATACCCGTGAAAATCTACGAAAACAAATATATATACACACACACACACACACACACAGAGATACATATATACATACATACACCCACCCCCACCTTCATAAGTCCTTCTGGCCTTATGACTACCTTTAAGATCAGTATCTCTGTTCCATCTAATTAACTTTGATACTATTGTCAAATAGATTTATTTTTTTTAAAAACCCAAACTATTTCCCCCTCAGGGCTTGGCAGTTTTCAAAAGTTGGACATCAGCTGACCGCACTTAAATTGGAAATTAGCCTTTGGCAAAGCCTTGCTCATGGACCAAACAAGAAGAATTTTAATACTGCCCACGTGAACTTCCATTAAAAATAAAGCATGTGATGATCTTAACAGAACCAAACAAAATAGAGAAACATCAGCAATTCCGCCTGGGGGAAAGTTTGCAGTATTTAAATCCTAAACATTGATGTTATCATCCCATACTAGCAAATGATTTAAGAGTTTCAAGGCATATTATTTTAAAGTTGTAAGTCTTGAGGATCACCCCGTGAATTTTGGGTAGCTATTTGTTCAATACATTAATAAAATAGATGTGTGTGTGATTTTAGTTCAAGTTTTTTATTTTACAATGCTTATCCAATTTTATAACTTACAATCCTAGGTTTATAAAGCTTAGAACTATATTGCTTTAAACACGCCCTAAGCATAGCCCATAAAATCATCTGCTACAACGTCCTTCCTATCAACGACTACTTCAGCTTCAACCACAACAACAAACGAGTACACAACAGATAGAAACTTAAAGTAAACCACTCTAAACTCGACTGCAGGAAATACGACTTTAGTAACCAAGTAGTTGATGCATGGAACTTACTACCAGACTCTGTAGTAACATCACCTAACCCCCCAAAACTTTACCCTTAGACTATCCACTGTTGACCTCTCCCGATTCCTAAGAGGTCAGTAAGGGGCGTGCATAAGTGCACCAGCGTGCCTTCCATCCCCCGTCCTAATGTTTCTTTTTTACTAGTATTATGTATATGAATATTGTTATACAGTGTTCCCTCGATTTTCGCGGGGGATGCGTTCCGAGAACGCCCATGAAAGTTGAATTTCCACGAAGTAGAGATGCGGAAGTAAATACTGTACACCATTTTTGGCTATGGACAGTATCACAAGCCTTCCCTTAACACTTTAAACCCCTAAATTACCATTTCCCATTCCCTTAACAACAATTTACTGGTACTCACCATTGAATAAGACACTTAGTGATCCTGATATTTATAAACATACCGTAATTATTTATTAACAATAATAATTATTATTTTTTGCTATTTATTTGCAAAAATTGTTAGTTTGGTGATGATGCATGATGTCATTGGGCGGGGAAAAACGTGGTATAGAAAAAAACCACGAAGTATTTTTTAATTAATATTTTTTGAAAAACCGTGGTATAGGCTATTCGCGAAGTTCGAACCCGCGAAAATCGAGGGAACACTGTATGTTTATATACCACCAATACATACTTGACAAAACAAATGAAATAAATAAATATAAAATACAATTTTCAATTGAACAGTGTATTGTAAGTGCAAGGAAGGGTGGAAAATTGGCCTTTCAAAAGTATCGGAAATCTGGAATCAGGCCCATTTTCGCTCTCCCGGAGGCTTGAGAAAAGACTCCAGAGCCTAGAGACGATGAAATGCTGATGATGATTTGGACAAATCAATTCACTGAATTACATACATACACATAAGCCCTACATGGTCTGTATTTAGATATTTGAACCACCTAAATTTTGGTAAATTCCTTTTTTTCAGTTTTAAGTCATTTTTTTAAAAAAGAAACTAATTTCTACGTGCAATAATTTGCCATGTAAGAAAAATAAAATGTGCTGATTGCACAAGGATACTCAATCTGCCTTCCTAATACAGCTGGAATCAAAGGAATAACAGCCTTCCTGTCCATTAATGTCAGACTGTAGTGATCTGACTCAGCTTTTAACTGAACAAGAAATTTTTAATTTTCTCCCTGAAATCAGCAGGACTTTAAAAGAACTTATTTCAGAGTAGACTAAAATAGGAACTCATTTAATGCTAAATTATTTGTGGCAGTGTTTTTTTCTTCTTCTCGTTTCTTTCCTTTCCTTTCTTTTTCTTTTAAGAGGAAGATAATAGAGAAGAGTATCTCTTTAAAAAGAGGGGGGAGGGAGGGAAGGAGGGAGAGAGAGGGGGGGATTGAGAGAGAGAGAGAGAGAGAGAGAGAGAGAGAGAGAGAGAGAGAGAGAGAGAGAGAGAGAGAGACTGGAATGATTTATACCTTGGCAATATATACTGCTCAAAAAAATACAGGGAACACTCAATTAACACATCCTAGATCTGAATGAATGAAATATTCTCATTGAATACTTTGTTCTGCACAAAGTTGAATGTGCACAACAGCCTGTGAAATTGATTGTGAATCGGTGTCGCTTCCTAAGTGGACAGTTTGATTTCACAGAAGTTTGGTTTACTCGTAGTTATATTGTGTTGTTTAAGTGTCCCCTTTATTTTTTTGAGAAGTGTAGATTAAAAAGTAGATTAAACTCTTGCATTGGAGAAAGTTGAATTCTGGAAGTTGAGGTCCACAAGTGTTTAAAAAAATCTTGAAAACCCGGTTCTTATTTAGAAAGGTTCTTAAGTAGAGGCGTTCTTAGAGGTACCACTGTATATACAGTCATACCTCGTCTTACGAACCTAATTGGTTCCAGGGGGAGGTTCGTAAGACGAAAGGTTCGTAAGACAAAACATTGTTTCCCATAGGAAACAATGTAAAGTCAATTAATCTGTGCAACCAAAAAAAAAAAAACCCGCAAAAAAATTGGCAACATCTAAGAAGGAGTGGGGCCAATGGAAATTCTCCCATCTGCAGCGTCATCGGTCTCCGGGCAGACTCTCCCTCGACTTCAGCCACGAAGCCACTTCAGCCTCCTGAACCCCGAACCCGGAAGTTCGGAAAAGTTCGGGGTTCAGGAGGTTGCTGGGAAGCCCCCCAGCCTGGCGGTCACCTTTTAAAACAGCCGGGCGGCTTCCCAGGAGCCTCCGAACGCCGAACCCGGAAGTTTGGGTTTGGCGTTCGTAACTCGAAAAAAGTTCGTAAGAAGAGGCAATTTTTTTTCTGAACCCCGGGTTCGTATCACGAGTTGTTCGTAAGACGAGGGGTTCGTATCTTGAGGTACCACTGTATCTTCTAAAATTAAAAAAACGTTTTTAAAGAACAGTAGACTTCACATCAGGCTTAGGGACCTTACTGCATATGGTTGGTCCTGGCACCTCGCATTTTATGTTACCGATACTCCAGAAATATTCTCGGGACCTCCTCGAGTAATACTGGATACTTTATATACAATGTATGGAACCCTGTTCCTCGTCTTTTCGAATTCCAGGTGGTCTCCAGAGCCATATGTGCTATTGCTGATGAGGTTCAGATAATGAACACAGAAGGAGGGAAAAAAAGTTTTCTACCAACAGTGAGGGCCTTATTCGTGAAATGGTACCCCTTCTGGATTTCATCCCTCATTTCAAAATAAATCCCCAACATCTAGATCTGATTTCTACAGAGCTCTTTGCATGCAATGGAACGTCTGAGGTTTTTGTTCCTTTGATTGTCACTGAACATTAGGGAGAAATTGATCAAATGCAGCTTTCGTAATGAAATAAAAGTAAGACTTTCTGGAACATCTCACCCAACAGGCCACTATGAAAAGGAGTCCCAGGGGCAACGACAAAATTTTGGTTAATTTTCTTTTTCATTTCCATGGTGATCAAATATATATATATATATATATATCACGTTAGCCTCATGGGTGTGACGTGCCAAGCATCTGCCGTGGTGTTAATACATTGGAATTGAAAAGCAAACACATTTATACATAGTGTCACACCATGTTAAACAAGGAATTAATTGAATCTGCCAGTTCTGTTTAATGGGATGCTTTCTTGGCCTTTTCCAGACCTACCAAAATAGCCAAATGAGATTCAGGAAGGCTTTTAAGGTACACACTCGAGTGGTGTGAATTATCAGATCTCCCATATGGTCAAGGGTGGGTTGCTTCCAGGGGGGTGGGGAAACGGGGACTCAGTGGGGTAGCGAAAATGGAGCTGCACTCCAGAGCACCCAATTGCAGGGCGTCTTCTTTGGGACGCCTCTGCGTTCTTCCCGAAAGCATTTAAAATAATAATAATAATAATAATAATAATAATAATAATAATAATAATAATAATTTATTGGATTTGTATGCCACCCCTCTCCGTAAATTCGGGGCGGCTAACAACAATAATAAACACAACATGTACAATCCAATAATAAAAACAACTAAAAACCCCTATTATAAAACCAAACATACACACAAACATACCATGCATAACTTGTAATGGCCTAGGGGGAAGGAATATCTCAACTCCCCCATGCCTGGCGGTATAAATGAGTCTTGAGTAGTTTACAAAAGACAGGGAGGGTGGGGGCAGTTCTAATCTCCGGGGGGAGTTTGTTCCAGAGGGCTGGGGCTGCCACAGAGAAGGCTCTTCCCCTGGGGCCCGCCAAACGACATTGTTTGGTCGACGGGACCCGGAGAAGGCCAACTCTGTGGGACCTTATCAGTCGCTGGGATTTGTGCGGTAGCAGGCGGTTCCGGAGGTAATATGGTCCATTACCATGTAGGGCTTTAAAGGTCATAACCAACACTTTGAATTGTGACCGGAAACTGATCGGCAGCCAATGCAATCCACGGAGTGTTGAAGAAACATGGGTGAATCTAGGAAGCCCCACGACGGCTCTCGCGGCGATTCTGCTACAAACAAGAGTGTCTAGGGAAAGTGTTCTGCCGGGCTCTCTGATAGGAGCCTCCCGAAAATTCAAGGGTACAAATTTCAGACACATGCACGTTTGAAAATTCAAAACAATGTTCTTTATCACAAAAGTGAAAATAAATTAAGCACCCTTTTCGTATTGCAAAGAGCACTTGTCCCAAAGCAACCTGGTAGTCTGTACAATTCCCTTAATCAGTCCTTAAGTACTTAGCTAGCAGCTGTGAAGAAACGTCACAGCCCTTCTTCTTCCACGAAGTGAAACACACACACACTTTGCTCTACTTTGGTTTCAAAGTCGTGAAAAATCAACAAACAAAGCCCGGAAACAGCAAGGAAGTCCTGAAGAACAACGATCAGATAATCTTCCACAACGGCCAAACCCACACGCTGCTATTTATATCAGCAGCACTAATTACTGGAGCCCCACCCAAACACAGGTGGCCTCTCTTATCTCTTGTAATATGTCCTCAATTGGTCTCTTCTATGCATAACTCTGCGCCTGCGTGGGTCCAAGACTTCCGCATCCGAATTGACTGAAGATAATGGAGATTGACTTCCTGGGCTGTGTGCCAAGACCCCCTCTTCCAAGTCACCCCCACCTTCTTCTTCGTCCGAGGAAACTGAACTACCTGACTCTGTCGGCAATAAAACAGGCCTATGACATGTTGAAGTTTCCCCTGCATCCCTGGGGCAGGAGCTGGGCCAGAGCCAACCACACCAGGAAAGTATAAGGAGATAAGATCTGGAATTAATTCTATGTGATTTGGGTTTCTGCCTCCCCCTCCTTTCTGAATGGCTATAATATGCCAAATGGCTATAATATGAGGAACAGAGGTCTTCATAGCTGGCTGGTGAATTCTGGGAGTTGAAATTCACAAGTCTTAAAGTTGCCAAGTTTGGAGACCCCTGCTCTAGAAAATAAAATGAATATTGCTTGAAACCTAATGTTTTGCCAGAAACCTTGAATTTGTTTGGTAGTCTGCAGGAAGGAGGATTAAGACCGTTATGTGGAATGGATGATTTTGGGATGTTCACTTAGGCTTTGAAAGTAGCAAGGAACACTTTAGATTGTTGCCTTTGAGTAAGTGATTATTTTGTGAGTGGCCATTTTAATCTTGAAAGCACCTTTGTGACAATGCTCAAAATGTGCTTTCAAAACTCTAATGTTGCTGTCATTTCACTGTTTTATAGCTGCTCACTTCTAGGATGTGGGTGAATTCGATGACCTGCTTGTTTTGAGTCCACTGATATGGGTATTGTTTTGAGGTTCTTGGCTTTTTTGGGGGGGGGAAGCTTTAGAAACAAATGCTTCCAAATGAAATATATTCGGCTAACAAAAGACAACTGAGGAATTCATGAATTCATCAATGATATAGTGATGCGGGCATAATAAAGCCAAAGAGAAGGACCAAAGAATGTAAATTTTCAGAACAAGAGAGCTTCACATTTATTTATTAGATTTGTATGCCGCCCCTCTCCATAGACTCCATAGACATAGATATAAAACTGATGTCAGAAGAGTCAGATAACCAGAAATGAATGAAGGCAGTTTTATGAAATTCCTAACCAAGATAAATCTTCTTGCTGAAACAAAGGAAGATCCAATCTCTTCTTCCGCTCCTTCTGGGTTATTTGTTTTATTTTAAACAATCTGTGTCTTCAAGACAGGAATATTTGTACTTCAGCTTCAACCACAACAATACATGAGCACACAATAGGTACAAACTTAAAAGTGAACCGCTCCAAACCTGATTGCAGAAAATATGACTACGGCAACAGAGTGGTCAATGCCTGGAATACACAATCCGACTCTGTGGTTTCATCCCCAACCCCCCCAAAATTTTAGAGTGTCTACTGTTGACCTCACCCCATTCCTAAGAGATCTGTAAGGGGCATACATAAGCACATCTGTATGCCTACTATACCAGTCCTAATGTTCCCTTTTACTTTTATTAATTTCATGTATTCAAATCATGTATATACTTACATGTATTATCTAATGCGAGATTGACAAAATAAATAAATAAAAATTAAAAATAAATATGCAAGGATCTATAAAAAGCTTAGATCACAGGTCTTCAAACTTGGCAACTTTAAGACTTGTGGACTTCAACTCCCAGAATTGTCCGAGGTGAAGTCCACAAGTCTTTAAGTTGCCAAATTTCTTAGGTAAAAGGGTAAAATCACACCTGCCCGTACACACGAAACCTCGGACAGACAGCAAAACTTTCCAGAATTAATCTTCAACTTTCCACCCTTTAAACCCATTGCAAACTTGTGCTTTGTTTTTGCCCATAAATTGAGAGGCATATGTTAGCCTCGGTCTATGCAATGGACTCCCGTTGTGATTAATGGTGCTTGCATGTCATTGGGAGGTTGTTTGCAAAAAGAGCAAATTAAACCTCTCCATTAAGTACAGAACAGGTGGTTTGGGAAGGACATTCTTGGGTTCTTCTCTTTTTCTTTCATCAGTTGGAGGGCATTGCAAGAGGGCTAGCTGGAAGGCCTTGTGAATGGCTGGATTTGTAATCCCTCTGTTCCAGTTGCTTGGATTTAAGCCTCCGCAATGTCTTTCTATTAAAAATATAGTGATACCTCGTCTTACAAACGCCTCGTCATACAAACTTTTCGAGATACAAACCTAGGGTTTAAGATTCTTTTGCTTCTTCTTACAAACTATTTTCACCTTACAAACCCACCGCTCCTGCTGGGATACCCCGCCTCCAGACCTTCCGTTGCCAGCAAAGCACCCATTTTTGTGCTGCTGGGATTCCCCTGAGGCTCCCCTTCATGGGAAACCCCACCTCTGGACTTCCGTGTTTTTGTGATGCTGCAGGGGAATCCCAGCAGCGCAAAAATGGGTGCTTCACTAGCAACGGAAGTCCGGAGGTGGGGTTTCCCAGCGAGGAGAGCCTCAGTGAAATCGCAGCATCACAAAAACACAGAGGTCTGGAGGTGGGGTTTCGAGGACTTCGGTGTTTTTGTGATGCTGCGATTTCACTGATGCTCCTTTTGCTGGGAAACCCCACCTCCGGACTTCTATTGCCAGTGAAGCGCTCATTTTTGCAATGCTGAGATTCCCCTACTTGGATTCCCCTGCAGCATTGCAAAAACACAGAAGTCCGGAGGTGGGGTTTCCCATGCATGGGAGCCTCATGGGAATCCCAGCAGCGCAAAAACGGGCGCTTCGGCTGGCAAAAGGGGTGAATTTTGGGCTTGCACGCATTAATCACTTTTCCATTGATTCCTATGGGAAACATTATTTTGTCTTACAAACTTTTCATCTTAAGAACCTCGTCCTGGAACCAATTAAGTTTGTAAGACAAGGTATCACTGTATTCCTACTTATATGTCAGATTATTCATGAACCCGGAGAAACCTCCACCCCATGGGGAACAGCAGCCCATCACTGGTCTGCAGATATCTTATCAGCCCATCTTCTGATCCACACAATATACAGTTTGAATGAGGATGCTGCATCATTGCTACCCCATGCCAGGTTATGTCCGGTCCACACCTGCTTGAAAACAACTGAGTAGACTTACTGCAGCCTGTCTTGTAGCTGAAACCAGGGGGCAGAAGGAATCCTTGCTGGGCTGCTGCTGCTAGGGTTCGCTGGTCCGGGGGGAATACGGGGATCATTAGTGGTGGTAGCTGACCTTGGACCTGCTGGGCAAGAGGTGGTAAACATCAAACCAAATATTACATCTCAACAGTTAGCTTTAAGATTTCTTTTTTTAAAAAAATACTTTTTATTGAATTTTATACATTTTTTAAAAAAAAAACCCACAAACACTACATATAAACAAACATTAACTCAAATAGAAATATTTTTCAAGTAAGTCAACATCCAACTTTTGCATTCTTATCCGTATACTATATCAGTGATGTCGAACCTTTTTTTCCTTGGGTGACGAAAGCGCATGCATGCACGCTATCGCGCGCAAACGAATCCCCACGCCCATAATTCAATACCTGGGGAGGGCGAAAATAGCTTCCCTAACCCTCTGAAGTCCCCCTGGAGGCCAGCTTCTGGTGAGCCCAGTAGGGTCGGGTTTTGCCCTCCCGAGGCTCCAAAGGCTTCCCTGGAGGGAAGGGTAAAATAAATTTGTTTGTTTGTTTGTTTGTTTGTTTGTTTATTCATTCATTCATTCATTCATTCATTCATTCATTCATTTATTGGATTTGTATGCCGCCCCTCTCCGCAGACTCGGGGCGGCTAACAACAATGATAAAAAACAACATGTAACAATCCAATTTAATAAAACAACTAAAAACCCTTATTATAAAAACCAAACATACACGCAAACATACCATACATAACTTGTAATGGACTAGGGGAAGGAATATCCTAACTCCCCCATGCCTGGCGACAAAGGTGGGTCTTGAGTAATTTGCGAAAGACAAGGAGGGTGGGGGCCATTCTAATCTCTGGGGGGAGTTGATTCCAGAGGGCCGGGGCCGCCACAGAGAAGGCTCTCTCTCATTCCCTGGAGGCTCTCCGGAAGCCAAAAACGCCCTCCCGGAGCTTCTGTGTGAGTCAAAAATCAGCTAGCCAGCACACACATTCATGTTGGAGTTGAGCTAGGGCAACAGCTCACGTACCAGCAGATATGGCTCCATGTGCTACCTGTGGCACTCATGCCGTAGGTTTGCCATAACTGTACTATATGATTATATATCTATACACATATTCTTAAATCATAAACATTTTCATTGTTTTTTCTTTTCCTTATCCATTTGTACCACAGTGTCCAGATATCATAACAGTCCGAATCTTTTTTTTATCATTTAATACCATGGTTAGCCGATCCATCTCTGCACAGTCATATACTTTCTTGATTATTTCCTTATCTTCTTTTTTTTCCAATTATTTTTTATTTTGATAATGAACAAACAAAACAAAACATATGTACAAAAAACACAAAATGAATTTAGCTTAATACTGGCAGGTTGCTAAGGACGCCAAGGTGATCACTTCCTGGATTCCATGGAATCCAGGAAGTGATCACCTTGGCATCCTTAGCAACCTGCCGATATACGTGACATCAAAGCTCCGCCCCTGGAATCTCTTGGTGGGATTCCCGGTTCGGGTTCGGTACGGGTTTGGCCGAATTTTGCATTAAGTTCATCCGAACTTGCCGAACCCGAACACCCTTGGGTTCACCCATCACTAATTACAACTATAGTACAGGTAACTGGAAATTGGAAAAAATATATTACAGTATAGTGGTACCTCTATCTACTTTTCTAGATAAGAACCGGGTGTTCAAGATTTTTTCCCCCTCTTCTTAAGAACCATTTTCTACTTAAGAACCCGAACCCGGAAAAATTTCCCAGGAAATTTGAGAGTGGCACAAAGGCCCATCCAGTTTCCTGCCATTCCCCCTCTAATCCCAACCATCTCTGGCTTTTCTGGGCTGCCAGAGGAGCCTTTCGGTGGTGTTTAAGGAGGCTTTGGTAGTCCAGAGCGAACAAAGCATTTTCCTTTCTCTGGGCTCTTGGAGAGGGAATAAATCTCTGCCAGCGCCCAGAGAAAAGAAACACTCCCTTTGCTCTGGACAGCCCAGAGTGAACGGAGCGTTTTCCTTTCTCTGGGCGCTGCCTCAAAATCTCTCTTTTTTTTTAAAGCCTTAAAGTTTTGGATTTTTTTATTCCCCTCACCTCACCTTCTTCCTTCAGCAGCGACTGTCCTCCTCCTCCTCTTCTTCCTCCTCCTCCTTCCACCCAAATTCCGAGCTTTTATTTCTTTCCTAATGGGTTTGCTTTTACATTGATTCCTATGGGAAAAATTGCTTCTACTTACAAACCTTTCTACTTAAGAACCTGATCATGGAATGAATTAAGGTACCACTGTATTGCCGCTTCTGTGCACCACAGAAAGAGTAAAATCACTACACAGATCTAATTTGAGTCCGTTTGGCAGGATTCCCCCCTCCTTCTTAATTCCCTGCCTCATCCAGTTCTATTTTTAGAGTCACGCACCTTTTAAAAATAGGGTTGCAGAATTTTTTATTGGAGCAGTTCTTGAATAATGATATGTTATTGTGGTTGTAAGAATTCAATTTCACTTGACCAAAACATTTCCACACCTGCAGAATAATGACTATCAGGCTTCCAAGCGCTCTGCTCATAATGTACCCCGAGGGATGTCTGTAAAATTGAACGGGATTTACCTACAGGTAAATGCGTATAGAAAGGAATTTTAATGACCCTGCAATAATCCTGTTACTGCCTTAAATTCCCCCTTTTAAATCACAAAGAAATTTATTTCTCCTTTGAAAGTGAATTGAATTGTTGCATTGTATTCTTAGGCAAAGAACAAGGGGGAGGGAGGGAAGGAAGGGAGGAAGGAAGAAAGGAAAAAAGGAAGAAGGAAGGAAGGAAAAAAGGAAGGAAGGAAGGAAAAAAGGAAGGAAGGGAGGAAAGAAGAAGGAAGGAAGGGAGGGAGGAAAAAAGGAAGGAAGGAAGGAAAAAAGGAAAAAAGGAAGGGAGGGAGGAAGAATGAAGGAAGGATGGAAAAAAGGAAGGAAGAAGGAAGGAAGGAAGGAAGGAAGGAAAAAAGGAAGAAAGGAAGAAAAAAAGGATGGAAGGGAGGAAGGGAGGAAGGGGAAAAGGAGAAGAAGAAGAGCTCCATGTATGAACATGACTTTGCCAAGCAAAGATGCTTCAAAACAGAACTGAAAACAGTAATAGAGAGACAGATGGTTTCACTGAAGTCTTCGCTGCCAAAAAAAAAATTATATACAAAAAAAGAAAGAAAAAAATGTGATGTTATTGAAACTGGCTGGAAAGTTCTCTGATGGCTGCAAACACTCTTGTCCCATTTTAAGTGTTAACTCTGCCTCCAGGGCTAATATAAACTAAAGCAACATACACACATACACACACACCCTAGTACTTGCTGACCCACCAACATGCACACACTCACATATAGCCCTACAAGTCTGCACTTGATTGCAAAGAGACTTCTGGATAAACCAGCCAATGTGTTGTATTAATGCATTCCTGACTGGGAAAGAAGCCATTAGGAAAACATATTTTTTAAAGGCTATTGTCACATTTTTATACTGTTCTTTACTTCTTGAATAAGGAAATGCTTAACACAAGAGAGGAGTGGAGAGGTGGGAAAAAGGAAAGATGGATGGATGGATGGATAAATGGATGGAAGGAAAGAAGGAAGGAAAGAATGAGAGAGGGAAGAAGAGGAGAGGAGAAGAGTGAAGAGGAAAAGAAAAGAAGAGAAGAAGGTGGAAAAGAAGTTGGATGGAAGGAAGGGAGGAGAGAATGAAAGGGAGGAGAGGGAGAGGAGAGTTGGAAGAAAGGAAGGAAGGAAGGGAGGAGAGAAGAATAGGAAGGAAGGAAGGAGAGAGGGAAGAGGAGGAGAGAAGAGTGGAGAGGTGGAAAAGAAGGTGGATGGATGGAAGGGAGGAGAGAATGAAAGGGAGGAGAAAAGAATAGGAAGGAAGGAAAGAAGGAGAGAGGGAATTAGAGGAGAGGAGAAGAGTTAACAGGAGAGATGGAAAAGAAGGTGGATGGAAGGAAGGGAGGAGATAATGAAAGGGAGGAGAGAAGAATAGGAAGGAAGGAAGGAAGGAGAGAGGGAATTAGAGGAGAGGAGAAGAGGAGAGGTTGAAAAAAGATTGGAAGGAAGTGAGAGAGGGAGGGTGGAAGGAAGGAAGGAGAGAAGGAAAAGGAGGAGAATTGTAAGGAAGGAAGGAAGGAAGGAGAGAAGAGAGGATAGAAGAAAAGAAAAAGTGCCAGATGCCAAAAAGGAAGCTAAATCTTGAAAGTAAGTGTAGCAGAAAGTTGGTGGACATTTTTTTACATTGAAACCAAGATACCTCAGACACAACAATCAAATTTTCTTTAGAAGTTAAGCAGAGCAAGGAAAAACTTAATACCAGTGTTCCATTTCATTTCTAAAGGAGATCAGTGCTGAGCTAATGTCATTGTTATGAAAACAAAGTACAACCAGGAATCAAATGCATCCGATGCCCCCGTGCTGTATTTATTTTTGAGGCTGGAGGGAATTTTGAGAAAGTTTTGTTTGCCTAGACTTGTTGCTAGGCTACATACGGGGAAAACGTTTGGAAAACAGGTCCTCTTTCTCCACTTTCTTCCAGCTTGGCTTACAGTGGTACCGGGGCTGAAATTCAAAAAATTTCCCTGTCCATTTTGTGGATGTGGCTTGGGAGGGGAAGGACACTGCAAAATCCCCATTTCCACCCCACTCTGGGGCCAGCCAGAGATGGTATTTGCCGGTTAGTTAGTTAGTTAGTTAGTTAGTTAGTTAGTTAGTTATGTTGTCCAATACATTACATAGGATATACTCGTAGTAAAATATAGTAAAGTAATTAGTTAAAAATATATCAATGAAAGAATAGAAGAAAAGATATATGAATTATAGGAGAGACAATAGGACAGGGGATGGAAGGCATGCTGGTGCATTCATTCATTCATTTATTTCGAAAGGCAAGGAGGGTGGGGGCAGTGCGAATCTTGATTGATTGATTGATTGATTGATTGGACTTGCCCCACTCCGAGGACTCAGGGCAGATCATAACATTCTGATAAAAAGATACAATATAAAACATTTATTTATTTATTTATTTATTTATTTATTTATTTATTTGTTTGTTTGTTTGTTTGATTGATTGATTTTTATGCTGCCCTTCTCCTTAGACTCAGGGCGGCTTACAACAGGTTAGCAATAGCACTTTTTAACAGAGCTAGGCTATTGCCCCCACAATCCGGGTCCTCATTTTACCCACCTCGGAAGGATGGAAGGCTGAGTCAACCTTGAGCCGGTGATGAGATTTGAACCACTGACCTTCAGATCTACAGTCAGATTCAGTGGCCTGCATGAATGAATGAATGAATGAATGAAGGAAGGAAGGAAGGAAGGAATGGATAAATGAATGAATGAATGGATGGATAAATGAATAAATGAATGAATGGATGAATGAATGAATGAATGAATGAATGGATAAATGAATGAATGAATGAATGGATAAATGAATGAATGAATGAATGAATACCCACCACATTGGAAGATTTTGACCCTTCCTTCCATTCTGTAAGAGAGCTGCCAATTATTTAAATCTATTTATTTATTTTTTCTTATTATTGGATATGAAGTGCCATAATTCCATGACTACAGTTTTGAAACTGCAATTTCATTTTATTGCTATTTTGATACCTGTAAACCGTCTAGACGCAGTGAGCACTGAGACAAGAAGAGAATTACTGAACAATTGAAGCAAACAAACAAATAAACAAAGTGATGGAGGCTGGATTTAGAGAATTTGCAAGCTACTAAACATTTGTAATCAGGGCAAGTTGCAGAAACAGCCATATGTCTCTTTGTAGCACATCCAACAGTTTTACATGCAGAAATATGAAGCGTCTCCAGGGTTGACATTTTTTCCCCCTTCTTCTTCTCAACATAAGTTTTGGGAAAGCAGCTAAGTTACATTATATTATGGCAGCCTATAAGTCTTAGAACCCCTGTCCATCTAAGATTTTCAAAATTACATCCTTATCTGATGGAGTGTTGCTATTAACATGGTGGATAGCTGTTGCTAACATAGAAACATAGAAGACTGACGGCAGAAAAAGACCTCATGGTCCATCTAGTCTGCCCTTATACTATTTTCTGTATTTTATCTTAGGATGGATATATGTTTATCCCAGGCATGTTTAAATTCAGTTACTGTGGATTTATCTACCACGTCTGCTGGAAGTTTGTTCCAAGGATCTACTACTCTTTCAGTAAAATAATATTTTCTCATGTTGCTTTTGATCTTCTCCCCGATTAACCTCAGATTGTGTCCCCTTGTTCTTGTGTTCACTTTCCTATTAAAAACACTTCCCTCCTGGACCTTATTTAACCCTTTGACATATTTAAATGTTTCGATCATGTCCCCCCTTTTCCTTCTGTCCTCCAGACTATACAGATTGAGTCCATTAAGTCTTTCCTGATACGTTTTATGCTTAACATGGTAGTTAAGTACAATAATAGAATAGAATAGAATAGAATTTTTATTGGCCAAGTGTGATTGGACACACAAGGAATTTGTCTTGGTGCATATGCTCTCAGCGTACATAAGATAAAATATACATTTGTCAAGAATCATGTGGTACAACACTTAATGATTGTCATAGGGTTCAAATAAGCAATGAAGAAGCAATATTAATAAAAATCTTAAGATATAAGCAACAACTTACAGTCATACAGTCAACATGGGAGGAAATGGGTGAAAGGAATGATGAGAAAAATCTATTCTCCAAAGCCCTTGAAGGCAGGACAAGAAACAATGGATGGAAATTGATAAATAAGAGAAATAACCTAGAACTAAGGAGACATTTCCTAACAGTAGGGACAATTAGTTAGCGGAATGACTTGCTTCCAGAAGCTATGGGTGCTCCAACACTGGAGGTTTTCAAGAAGAGTTTTGTCTGAAATGGTAAAGGATTTCCTCCTTGAGCAGGGGGTTGGACTAGAAGACCTCTGAGGTCACGTCCAACTTAGTTATTCTGCTTCAGCACTTGCATAAGTTTCCATTTATTCATCCCTCTTGAAGAAACAGGGAGCCAGTTCAAAAACTTTGAGGGTGGGGATTGGGGAAGGGAGCCAGTCTTTGAAAATTCTGCCAGAAGTTGACTTGGGACACCTCCCCTTCAACTTCTAAACCAACAGGTAGATTG